>NC_012879.2:34891301-35191301 GCF_000003195.3 Sorghum bicolor
ATTCAGTATCCATACCTGGTTTCTTGTAGCAAGATTGGATCAAGAGTAGGGGTGTGAATAAAATCTTTATTCTTTAGCTGCTGGTAAACTTCCTTGTCCCTTCAGGTCTTCAGTCCAAGGTCTCCTATCTTGAGGAGGAACTTGACTTGCTGATCAGATGAAGATGACGGAGCTTGTGTGGGCGTCGGGTCGACGCTCATCTCTGATGGGTGCGAGGAGTGTCGGGATGAACTACTTGTACCTGTGTTCTTGAGGGCCTTCCCTGCGTTCTTCACCTTCTTGAACATCCTGTAAACAAAAGTTGGCACACACACAACAGTGGAAACACATGAGATAAAATGTTAGTGGTCAGCTGTCCGGAATGTCACTAGTCCAGGGGTTAGTCGTTGAAGACAAGTTTTTATTTTGGCAGAACCTCCCCCTAAACAACTTTTACTTCCGCTTAGGACAGCAGGATCACTACTTTCTAGGTGAACCTTACTCTCTTACTCAAAGACTACCAACCTTTCTTCCACTCTTCTCTTCCTCTCTACTCTCTTTCTTACTTCACGACAGGAGCTCCTTCTCTGGAAACTGAAACTTGCGTGGTTTTCTGGAATGCTTGTGTGAAGAAGATGGACGCAGGAGGTGGCAATTTATAGGAGGAAGAGGGGACAGGGCGGGTGCCCTCTATAGGTGGGCGGGCGCCCACCTTTGGTGCCCATCCTAGCTGCCTTTTCTCCACTCCCTCCTTTGCTTAATCTTTAAGCCAAAAAATAATTCAATGGTGGTGGTTGGTCGGTGGAAAAGTGCTGGTGAGTGGAGATATGTTGGTGGATCAAATAATGTGATGGAATGTGTGTGAGGTGTGGTGTATGACATGTGGGACCCAAGGAGTGTGGGTCATGCTTCTAGAAGGTTGCTATAATTAAATATAATGCAGAAAAATCTATGAGAATTAAAACTTATTGAAATGATACTGGAAAATATTTTTGTGCCTCCACAATAATTAATAAATATGGGTTGTTACACACCATAAATATTATTTATATGGGGCTTTTCATTATTATAATAATGCTATGAATAAATATGACTAATGCAAGAATTAAATATGAGAGAATTAATAATGCAGATAAATACCGGTTTACCTCCCGGTGAGGGTTTGGGATTTTTAGGTCCCCCAAGCTGGACCTCCAAATCTTATAAACTTCGGAATTACCTTCCTCCAGAGATGGTGTCTTCATTGGTTCTTATTCATAAACTTCCTTCACTGTAGAGTCTCTCTCTAGTCTGGGCTTGAATGTGAAGTGTTCTTCGTGTCCGTTTATGTTGAATTTAATTTCTCCTTTCCCGATATCAATGTGGGCATCGGCGGTGCTCAGAAATGGCCTTCCAAGGATGATGGATACTTTTGAGTCAGGACTCTGTTGGGTATTTCAAACGCAAACAGAAAAATCCGCAAGCGCACGGATACCGATGTAGCTTTCACCCGGGAGTATTCCAGAGTATCAATTTTCCACAAGGAACGTGAGTGTACTAATTAAGATTCAAGATCGCCCAAGGATAACTATATAATTATTTTTGGTGGGAAGAGAGGAAGTTTCCTGAGAGTTCTCTAGTTGATATAAGAATCAAGAATTACTTCAAGATTATCTATTTCGGGACATCAGAGCACTAACCACAGAAAGAGATGAGAAGGGGGCTAGGAAGGTCTGACTACGGTTCTACAAACACCGATCCGAACGAGGTGGAATACGTCGACCGTTAGGGCTGTCACTACCCTAAGGCTACCACAACAATCCGCAGGATTGGGTGCAATTCCAGGTAATTGCAAGACTAAACACCACATCTAATCTATTAATTACTACTCTAATGTTGCAAAGATTAGAGCACTTGATGCAAGCGGGAATCCAATAAATAACTTGAATGTAAATAAAAGTAATTAAAGAACTTAGGATTATGAATTGAAGAACCTGGAGAACGATGAAGAACGAACCAGTTGCTGCAAAAGTACAATGTTGAGGAAGATCCGACAGATCCGGCTCCTCCTCCTCCACTCTCTTCTTCTCTCTCCCTATTTTCTAGATTACAACTAGAACTAACTAGAACTAGAACTAGAGGAACTAGAACTAGATCTAGATGAACTAGAACTAGAGCTAGATGAACTAGAGGTAGAACTAGAAGAACTAGAGGGATCCTCTCTACTTGAATGAAGAATTGAAACCCTAGCTTTGATTCTGTAGAAGAGGTATGCCTCCAGGGGCTGGTGGGGTTCTGCTTATATAGTCTAGGAAGAGTAGGCCCCAAGAAATCTAGGAAGAGTAGCTCCCAAGAAATCTAGGAAGAGTAGCTCCCAAGGAATTTCCACATTATTCTCCACCATCCGATCAAACCGACCTTAATCGTGTGATTTTCCTCGATCCTTAGAGTCGGTGGAGCATAATCCCCGAGACTCGGGCTGATTGGCCAGCAGAGGAGGGCGGGCGCCCAGGGGGGTAGGGCGGGCGCCCTGCTTCCGGGCCCGCTCGGCCTCCCGTTCGTTCCCGTTGCTTCTGGAGTCTTCTAGATGATAGAAAATTGCGCGGCACGTTAATATCTCTATGTAATCCTGACGTGTGGGCCTTTCTTTCATATTTCCTGATAACCCCCTGCAGAAATAGACAAACACCAAAACTCGTGGAATTCTGTCAGATAAAACCCTAAGTCTAGGTGTTGGTTGCATTTGGATCCTTTTCCATGATTAGTTGATGGTTAAATGTGAGCATTAAGGACCGTCAACAAGCTCCCCCAAGCTTAACCTTTGCTCGTCCCTGAGAAAAACAAAAATCAGCAAGAAAACAGGGGTTACTTTTATGCCTCTTACTACAGTGTTTTTGTGTTATCACTAAGGTCTTAAGTGATTGAAAAACAGAATGATCAAGTCAAGCACTATGTCTCAAGTTCTTTTGTCTTACCTTTGTTCTGGAGTTTTTTTAAGTCTGCAAAATAAAACTGAGGCATTTGCCTTCTTCTCGAAAGATATATAAGTAGAGCTTTAACAGTTTTAGCATTCTTACTTCGCATTTTGCTATGTCAACGCTCGGAGCAAGGGAGAGGAATGTCATACTCCAAGATCAAGACCTTTGACCTTTTTGAAAAGTTTGTCATCTCTTATTGGCATATTGCTTATTAGAGGAACCATGGGCTATCATTTTTTTTTCTCTTTTTTTTAGTCTCTTTCTTTTTTTTTGTTTCAAGTGGGCAGCAAGTACCCCTAATTCTACTGTCGGACACATGTCCATTTTTTCCACTCAGGTGGGTATCTTTATACCCCTAATTCTACTTCGGACACTTGTCCATTTTTACCTCTCGTCTCACTCTTTTTTTTTTCTTTTGAATCAAATTTTTACATAGTCCCATGCCTCTAACGCAATAATACTTCGGAAGAGTGAATCTTTTATATTTTTAAAACAAAAAGATCTTGATCTTGGGAGCATGATAATTCTCTCAACCAAAACTACAAGAATTAACAATGGCTTGAACAAAGCAAGTGCCCACAGTTTTAATATTTATATCTTATAAGACTCTAGGTATTATGATCTCATATATTTTTTTATGAATTTTTAGATTTTCAAAAGATAAAATCTCCAGAACTCTAGCAAAACTTGGAACAAGTTAAATAGTAGCTCAGACCTTCTCATATCATGTTTGTCAATTACCTAGACTTGAATCAAACCTTTTTTTATTTTTATTTAAAACTTAGAATTACACAAAACTATTGTATATTACTCAAAAGAAAAACTTTGTTTGGTTTCATGGTTATGCATTTTTATTTATTTATGAATACTAGTAAAAAAACCAAGAAAGAAAAGTAATACTTATCTAGATACACGTGGGGGTGCCTCCCCCAAGCTGGATGTTTACATAGTCGTTCACTCTTGTGGCCTGCATGTTCGGTCTCACTCTTCTTAGGCCTCAAAATCCTGCACAACCCAAATAGACAACAAAACTTGTGGAACATGTTAAGGGTTAGGTAATTGTCTAGAGCTTATGAGAGCTTAATATGAGAATTCTATGAACTCAATCACATCAAGTTCCTCTACCAGGTTGTTTTGTGGCTCGAGATAGATTTTCAAGCGTTGACCATTTACCTTAAAAGTGTTACCTATGTCGTCTTGGATGGTAATGGCTCCATGAGTTGAAGTGTCAATAACCTTGTATGGTCCATCCCACTTACTTCGTAGCTTACCATGCCCAAAGAGCTTAACTCTTGAATTGAATAGTAGAACCTTATCTCCAGGCTTAAACTCCTTGTGCTTGATTCTCTTATCATGCCATCGTTTTGTTCTCTCTTTATAGATCCTTGAATTGTGGTAGGCTTTCTCTCTCCATTCTTCTAGCTCAGATAATTGCATCAGACGATTCTCGCTAGCAAGGTGGAGATCCATGTTCCATTTCTTGAGTGCCCAATGAGCCTTAAACTCTACTTCCACAGGCAAATGACAAGTTTTTCCATATACAAGTTGATAATGTGACATGCCTATGGGTGTTTTGAATGCAGTTCTATATGCCCAAAGTGCATCAGGAAGTTTGTCCTTCCACCCCTTACCCATCTCATCTACAGTCTTTTGTAAAATATTTTTGATTTGTTTGTTAGATGTTTCGGCTTGACCGCTAGTCTGAGGATGGTATGGTGTTGCGACGTTGTGTCGAACTCCATGATCGGCTAGGTACTTTCGGAAAATTTTGTCGATGAAGTGAGAACCTCCATCGCTTATAACTATCCGGGGTATACCAAAGCGAGGAAAGATTACTTCATGGAACATTCTCTTGGCATGTTTTGAATCAGCTGATTGACAAGGTAGGGCTTCTACCCATTTGGACACGTAGTCCACAGCTACTAAGATATACTCGCAATTCCCGGACATAGGGAATGGCCCCATGAAATCAATGCCCCAAACATCGAAAAGTTCTACTTGAAGATTATTTGTGAGAGGCATTTCATTTCGTGAGTTAATATTCCCATGTTTTTGACACCGGTGGCATCTCCTGACAAAGTCCTTTGTATCTTCATACATCGTTGGCCAGAAAAAACCACTTTGCCAAATTTTAGCATGTGTCCGAAATGCTCCATAGTGTCCTCCATATGGCGAGGCATGGCATCTTTCCATAATTTGAGTAGCCTCAGCCATAGGAACACACCTTCTCAAGAGTCCATCAGCGCAGACTCGGAAAAGATATGGCTCATCCCAAAGGTGGAAACGACTATCGTGAAGCAACTTCCTTTTGTTTGCACCAGGTGGGACATAGCCTTTTACTATAAAGTTTACGATGTCTGCATACCATGGATCTACATGTGTTATCTTAAGGAGGGTGTCATCCCTTAGGTAGTCATTTATGGGAAGCTCATCATGTGTTTCATTATAGTGAAGCCTAGACAAGTGGTCGGCTACGGAATTCTCTACTCCTTTCCTATCTCGGATTTCTATGTCAAAGTCTTGGAGTAGAAGAATCCATTGAATTAGACGAGGCTTAGCATCTTTCTTAGTGAGGAGGTACTTGAGAGCAGCATGGTCTGAATAGATGATTATCTTTGCCCCCACTAAGTAAGATCTAAACTTGTCTATAGCAAAGACAATAGCCAAAAGCTCTTTTTCAGTTGTAGTGTAATTGAGCTGTGGTCCAGACAAGGTTTTGCTAGCGTAGGATATGGCATAATGCTTTCTATCCTTGGTTTGTCCTGAAACGGCACCAACCGCAAAATTGCTAGCATCACACATGATCTCAAAAGGAAGATTCCAATCAAGTGGTTGGATAATCGGGGCTGAGATGAGTGCTTTCTTAAGAGTTTGAAAAGATTCATGACACTCATCACTAAAGATGAAAGGTGCGTCCTTAGCTAGGAGATTAGTTAGGGGTCTAGCAATTTGAGAGAAATTCTTGATAAAGCGTCTATAGAACCCTGCATGTCCCAAAAAGCTACGGATTCCTTTCACATTCGTGGGAGGTGGAAGTTTTTCAATAACTTCAATCTTTGCTTTGTCCACCTCTATACCACGTTCGGACACTTTATGTCCTAGCACTATTCCTTCCTGAACCATAAAATGGCATTTCTCCCAGTTCAGGATTAAGTGTTTTTCTTCACATCGCTGCAAGACTCTATCTAAATTCTCCAAACAATGATCGAAGGTTTTGCCATAGACGGTAAAATCATCCATGAAAACCTCCATGATCTTCTCAATCATGTCCGAGAAAATAGACATCATGCACCGTTGGAAAGAAGCTGGAGCATTGCACAATCCGAACGACATTCGTCGGTATGCATAAGTTCCATATGGGCATGTAAAGGTAGTCTTTTCTTGGTCATCTGGGTGGATTGGGATTTGGTGATATCCAGAATAACCATCAAGGAAACAAAAGAAACAGTGGTTTGCAAGCCGTTCCAACATTTCATCAATGAAGGGTAACGGAAAGTGATCTTGCTTTGTAGCCTTGTTGAGATTTCGATAGTCAATACACATACGCCACCCAGTGACAATTCGTTGAGGGATGAGTTCATTTTTCTCATTCATAACAACCGTCATTCCTCCTTTCTTTGGCACTACTTGGACAGGGCTAACCCACTCACTATGTGGCACAGGATAAATAATCCCAGCACGATAGAGTTTGAGGACCTCTTTCTTAACAACCTCTCGCATAGCATTGTTAAGTCGCCGTTGTGGTTCCCTTGAAGGTGTAAAATTAGGATCAATAGGGATACGATGAGTGCAGAGAATGGGACTAATGCCCGTGAGATCCTCGAGAGAGTAGCCAAATGCTGATCTATGTCTTTCAAGAACAGTGACAAGTTGTTGTGTTTCATAATCGGAAAGCTTGTCACTGATAATTACTGGAGTTTTTGAGTTGTTGTGCAAGAAGACATATCTAAGGCCAGAAGGAAGAGGTTTTAATTCTATCGAAGGAGGTGAAGGTAGTTCATTTTTGTCTAGCTCAACGGGTTCTACCAACTCTTCTTCTTCTTGAACAAAGTGTTCATGATTAAAGAATGGTTGGGTCATCTCCTCTTGAGTCACCATTAAGACCTCCTCAATAGGATCTGGGTCAAGTTTGGGTTCTACTATCGTGTTAATTGATCTAGCAAGAGGAACAACAATAGTGGAATTCCCAACCTTGAAGTCTAAATGACCTCGTTGTGGTTGTTCCTGTAGAAGTTTCATGATTGGTCTGCCAATCAAGAGAGGAATCTCGGGTATGTCAAAAATGTGAAAATCTAGACATATTCCAGAGTCCTTGATTCTAACAGGAACTGCCCTTAATACCCCATGGCTTTCTAGAATTAATCTAGATGGACTTTGTAAAAGTTTTTGAGATGGGGTTATGGACTCGTTGGGATAAAGAGTGTTAGCTAACTCCTTGGAAATAACATTTATCCCAACATATGGATTGTAGTGGACCTTCCTAGTGGACCCTCTAATTTGGCACAGAAGAATGGTTGAAGGAGTGATGATCCGAGCTACCTCAGGAGACAGCTCTGCTTCTGTTAGCCATTCATAACTCAGAATAGCCGAAAGGCTTTTGATGTGTTCTATGTCAACAGATTCTACTCTTAGAACAGATTGAGTGGTCCTTGCTAGAGGTCGTGTTTGGATAGGAAAATTCGAGGTGTTTCCATAATCTTCAAAAATATCTTCCTCGAATTCAAAGGGATGCTCTAAAGGTGGTGGTTCATCATCCCTTAGTTGGTTTTGCATTCCTTTATCAGGAGGTTTCTCTACAACCAAATTAATGGATGGGTCAGGTGGAATTTCTAACTCGGTTGCAAGTCCCTCATCTTTTGGTTTAGGATCAGGCTCGACTTCTTTTTCTTCTTCAGGAAACTCATCATAAATGCCTGTGTAAGGGGTATTTTCAAGGATTCTCTCTAGGATAGCTCTCCCCTCATCTGTGAGTTTGTGTGTGAATGAGCCTCCTGAAGCAATGTCGAGGTGAAGAGCAGCCTCCTTGCTTAGACCACGATAAAAGTGGTAGTACAGTACATGGTCAGGCATGGAAAGGTTTGGACCGGAATTGGTAAGGCTTGTGAACCTAGCCCAAGCTGCTCCTAAAGTTTCCTTCTCTCTTTGTTTGAATGTAAGAATTTCGATTCTAAGGTCAGCGATTCGAAAGAGTGGGAAGAAAGCGAGACAAAAGTTGTCCCGAAGTTCGTCCCAATTTCCATTAACGCCTCCTACAGAATGAGCATACCACTTCTTTGCTCTTCCCAAAAGGGAGAACGGAAATAATTTCCATTTAAGGGTTTCTTGTGTCATGCCAGAAATAGATCGGCAAGAACACAACTGCTCGAATTCTCTAAGGTGGGTGTATGGATCTTCATCTACTTGCCCAGAGAAGGATTGCTCCTGAATCATGGCTATTAGATCAGGGCCGAGGTCGTAGCCATCTGTAAGAATTGGATGTGATGATGGTGGTGGCTCTAATAACTCGCCCTTTGGAGCAAAGAATTTATAGATAGGAGTGAAATCCATGTGGTGTGGTGAAAATGGTAAGGTGAGTGTGGTAAAAGGGAAAAGAAAAAAGGATACACGGACGACTTGGTTCGAAACTAGCACAGCTACCGTTCCCCGGCAACGGCGCCAGAAAGCTTGTTGGGTATTTCAAACGCAAACAGAAAAATCCGCAAGCGCATGGATACCGATGTAGCTTTCACCCCGGAGTATTCCAGAGTATCGATTTTTCACAAGGAACGTGAGTGTACTAATTAAGATTCAAGATCGCCCAAGGATAACTATATAATTATTTTTGGTGGGAAGAGAGGAAGTTTCCTGAGAGTTCTCTAGTTGATCTAAGAATCAAGAATTACTTCAAGATTATCTATTTCGGGACATCAGAGCACTAACCACAGAAAGAGATGAGAAGGGGGCTAGGAAGGTCTGACTACGGTTCTACAAACACCGATCCGAACGAGGTGGAATACGTCGACCGTTAGGGCTGTCACTACCCTAAGGCTACCACAACAATCCGCAGGATTGGGTGCAATTCCAGGTAATTGCAAGACTAAACACCACGTCTAATCTATTAATTACTACTCTAATGTTGCAAAGATTAGAGCACTTGATGCAAGCGGGAATCCAATAAATAACTTGAATGTAAATAAAAGTAATTAAAGAACTCAGGATTATGAATTGAAGAACCTGGAGAACGATGAAGAACGAACCAGTTGCTGCAAAAGTACAATGTTGAGGAAGATCCGACAAATCCGGCTCCTCCTCCTCCACTCTCCTCTTCTCTCTCCCTATTTTCTAGATTACAACTAGAACTAACTAGAACTAGAACTAGAGGAACTAGAACTAGATCTAGATGAACTAGAGCTAGAACTAGATGAACTAGAGGTAGAACTAGAAGAACTAGAGG
This sequence comes from Sorghum bicolor, assembly GCF_000003195.3. NCBI lineage: Eukaryota > Viridiplantae > Streptophyta > Magnoliopsida > Poales > Poaceae > Sorghum > Sorghum bicolor. The sequence continues at coordinate 34,900,671 of NC_012879.2, forward strand.
GATCCTCTCTACTTGGATGAAGAATTGAAACCCTAGCTTTGATTCTGTAGAAGAGGAATGCCTCCAGGGGCTGGTGGGGGTCTGCTTATATAGTCCAGGAAGAGTAGCCCCCAAGAAATCTAGGAAGAGTAGCTCCCAAGAAATCTAGGAAGAGTAGCTCCCAAGGAATTTGTCACAGAACCGACCAAATTATAAGAGTTCAAGTGCAGAAACGATCGTCAAACAATCAAGTTTCTAAACTTGAGCCCATATAATCCCGGTAGTCAATCGAAATCACGGAGGACTTCAAACCAACTCGCAACAAACCAAGATCGTAATAGTTCAGCATAAACACAACGAATGTTACATAGTCATTCATTGCCGACGAAGCGGCACCACATCGGAGTCATTAAGTTATTACAACCCAAGTTTGAAGTAGCGGAAGCAAAATAGTTACACACACTCGTTCAAAGTTCAGTTCACAAGTTTGGTTACTGCCAGAGTCTATACCATCCTTCCAAAAGCATCATAGACGAGAAGAGTAGAGAACCGTGCCCAACGGTTAGTCTTCATCCCCAGCGGGATGGAGACAGGTCTTGCAGAAACCGTCATAGAAGATATCATCTGCAACAGGTGGGAATAAACCCTGAGTACGAGGATGTACTCAGCTAGACTTACCCGTCTAGTAAAACACAAAAGACACCAAGGATCATGCAAGGCTAAATTTTAAGTGGAGCTGGTTGACTCACCTTTTGCCAAAAGCTTAACTTACAACTAAGTCATTTTAAGAGCATCATATTTATTTATCATCAGCCTACCACTAGATTAGCACCTGTACTACAACACATCACTTGATTATTACAAACAATATTAACCATATCAAATTCGTCATATGTTCTTCTTGCTATCATCATTATCACGAACCAAGTTCATTAGTGAATGCTACGTTTGCCGCTGCTCTGTCAAGTTCTCACTAACCGGGAGAGACGGCGATTCAAATCGAATTCCTATCCAGCTGGAGGATTATTCCTAGCACTCACCCAGGCATCCCCTGCCGGAGAGCCAAAGGGTCACCTTTGGTACGACTCAGGAATCGCGGCTCCGATCAGCGCCGCACTCCCAGGGCTACCACTCTGCCAGGGAGGTCAGGAATTTTAACTCACCTGCCTTTGGACTTACGCCAATGGTCCCCCGCACAGCGCACTTCCTCCGGTAGTGCGCACTTTATACTTGCCGGTCTTCCGGCCTGAGTCATACTACTCGGCTTCGCGGTCGGAACGAGTTATCCGGCCAACTAAGTGTCAGGCATCCGTTCAACATGACAAGAGGACGTACAACGATCGGTCCTTAGCTGCCACAGACGGAGTTACTACACACTTGCAAAACTCCGCCCGGCTTAAGTCAATTTAACCAGGTTCCATCCAAGATAGCACATATAGACCATCGTGACCCGACACAACCCTATATCGCGCGGATGACAGAATATCACCCGACTTCTACCGATTAAAGCATAGCTAAGCTGCTACTCGAACCTAACTCTACAACCAGGGAGGGTGAGTTATCTGGACAAGGATAGAGTAGAATGCAGCAACAGTTTCATCACAACTCCTATACATAATGCATCAATAGATATAACGTATCAAGTAAACTTTTCGGAAATAAGGGGAGACTTAGAATGCTCCGGGGCTTGCCTCTCACGAACGATGCCGGCTCGTGATTCGGGCACTCAACTTCTTCTTCGGGCTCCTCGAGTCCGGCTTGCTGGACCTCCACCTCCTGGCTGCCCTCCTGACCTTCGGGATTTGCTTGGAGCTCGAAGGAAACTGCCACGTCCGGTGCACCTATTGCATGCTCGATGAATGAGAAGGTGCACATGCTACAGATGAATGCTTAATAACACAAGCAACTCACTGGACACTCATTTACGGAGCAAGAGTTATACTAACTCACATGAATAAACAAGTTAACATAACCCAAAACCTATCATGGCACTAAAGCAGCAAACGACACAAAACAAGTATGCTCAGTAAATAAATCATAATTATAGATAGACAGGTCCAAAAAACATGAGTAAGGACATTCTGGAAAGCTTATGAAATTTTCTACAATTAATATTTAATCATGACAGCAAGATTCATACATGAAACTGGTCATTTAAACAAAGTTCCAGGTTCTGTCCCAGAAAAACAGAGAACACCTATTTCTGGAACCCAGCTTGGAACATCCATAACTTTTAAACTACTTGGCCAAATGACTTCAAATTTAAACCACACCTGGCTCTATAAGTTTAGAACAACTTTGATTTAGACAAGTTTCACAGAAAGTCAAGTTATTATTAAGCAAAGTTAAATTGCTCACTTGCTGTCCAGAACAGCATTTAACCCTATAGTTAATTATTTAATGACATGATCAAAACACAAACCATGCCAACCATATGACTCATGAGCACAAACATATTACAAGGTCACCAGATCATCAGTTGAAAACCCCAAAACAATTACTTAACAAGGCATTTATTAATTAACTTTAGATAAGGCATATTTACAAGATATTAGTTAAAGTGCTCAGAAAAATCTACAAAAATTACAGAGGCACAAGTATAACATCAGATCACCACCATAAAATTTTCAGGACCAATACACATGCCAAATTAAAGATATGCATTTAACATGTATCAAGGCATTTATTTCATAAATTCATAGACATGACTTATATAGTGTCAAACAACAGATTTCAGATTATTTATATCTTAGGAATACCATAAACAAGTTTACCACCAAAATAGAGCACCAGCATAAGCACCAATTATTTTATGTGATTTAATTAAAGAAACAAGCCATATTTCAAACACAAATTACATATCACAACAACAGTGCTCCCAAAATCATGAAATAATTATCAGAGCACTCTAATGCCATGCAGAGAGCACCATAATATTTTCAAAGCAAAATAAGCAGTATAACAAGAGATATGCATTTATCCAAAAATAACAAGATTAAATCCTTAATAAATAATTTCTCAGAAAACATGATTCATTTTATATTTTTATTAAATACTAGCCATCTCAAGAAACACCACAAAATTTGTTTCACAATTTTTGGATCTCAGAAATAGGAGATATGATTTTTGCAAGAAAGCCAAAAATCAGGATTTTGAATAAAAGAAAAGGAGGGAAAGAGAGAGTCGCTGACAGTGTGTCCCATCTGTCAGGCTCTTCTTCCTTACGGCCGAGGCGATCTTCGCCGGCGATTTCTCCGTGACGGCGAGGTCTCCGGCCAAACCCAGGGCATCAACGTGATCCCCGAACCCTAACGACTCGATTGACCCCACTTTTGCCACGGCGGAGCCACCGGAAGGGGCTCACCGTCGGCAATGGCGGCTCGGCGGAGGTGCCCGGCGTTACGCCGGAGCCCTCAGGCCGGTAGAGCGCGACCTAAGGCCTTCTACAGCACCAACGGACTACGGCGAAGCTTCCGAGGTACGCGGCTTGGCCTGGATCCCCGTGGAAAGCGCTGGCCACGAGAGCACCCAACTCCGGCGGAAGGACGGCGGCGCTGCGCACCGTGTCCGGCGACGGAGAACCCGGTAGAGCGTCCACCAGGTGGCGCAAAAGCTCGCTAAGGACCTAAGCTACCTCTAGGACCTAACCAAAGATGATGAAAAGCCTCACAGCGCTCGGCATTGAGTTCGCCGGAGAAGAAGGTCACGGCGGACCGATTTGGGGGAAGAAGGGAATGTCGGCTCACCGGTGGGTTTCTCGGCGAGTTAGAGGGTGGAGCTTGGAGAGCGGCTCACGGCGGAGCTTTGGGTGGAGTTTGGTGGACGGAGACGCAGAGAGGAGCGCACACGAGCTCGCCGGAGTGAGCTCGCGGCGGAGAGCTCGCTGCGGACGAGGTTCAGGCGAGAGAGGGCGAGGCAGAGCGAAGTGGATGCGTCCACTCGCTCGGGGCGTCGCCGTGGAGGTCATGCACGCGACGGAAGCTGACAAGCGGGGCCAAACGCGGCGTACGGGCGACAAATGGCGACGGAGCTCTGCCGGCGGTCGGCCACGTCGACGAGGTCAGGCCCGATTCAGAAGAAAGGGTGCTCGTGTGATAGAGCCACTTCACCGGCGATTATCTCCAAAACCAGAGCGAATTAGGCGATGGCGTAGTTGACAAACTTGGAGTACTAGGCGAGATCTACAACTTTGTCAACTAGAGCAAAGGCCAGATCGGCCTGGATTGAAAGATATAGAGTTTCCAAAACCGATCGAGCAAACTGCAAAGCACCCAGGACTTAGAAAATTTTCTAAGTGTTGAAAACAGCCCCAAATCTGTCTTGTGGGCCACTTTTGAGCTATTTGTGATCATTTTCATGAGATGGCCATAAAACAACTTTTGTTCCTTATAAAATTTGCTACAACTTTGCTGTAGGAAGCTCTGACATGCAAACATTTTATGAAACACTTTTTAAAGGCCTAAGCAAAAGAGGGTCCTAGGGCCTATTTTCATAAGTATGACTTAGAAGCATATTTTGGAAAAGTGACCAACATGAACATTGTTCCCAAGATCAAGTTAAACATAGATAAACTAATTACCAAGACATTAAGCACAAACACAAGCATTGTTCACTCAAACATAAGCATAGGAAGCCTATTTAATCAATTTAAACCACATCTTTGCAAAGAATGACATGTCTCAAGATAGATGATGATCATGGATGCTTTGAATAAATGATGATGCTCATGCTATGCACATGCTTGATGCGACCATAACACTGGGGTGTTACAGCCCTCCCCCCTTACAAAAATCTCGTCCTGAGATTTGAAAGCTTACTGATTTTCGAAGAAGGTTTTGTAAACTTCTTTCAAATAATCCTCCGTCTCCCAAGTGGCATCTTCTTCCCCGTGGTTACTCCACAACACTTTGTAGAGCTTAACCACACGATTACGCGTTTCCCGTTCCTTGCGATCAAGAATCGCCATGGGTTTCTCCTCATACACCAAGTCTGACTTCAACTTGATATCTCGAATTTCCACTCGTTCCTCCGGTACACGAAGGCACTTCTTCAATTGCGATACGTGGAAGACAGGAAAAATGGCCCGAAGCGCAACTGGGAGTTGAACTTTGTATGCCACATTCCCTTTCTTTTCGAGAATCCGATAAGGTCCCACATAGCGAGGTGCAAGCTTTCGCTTGACTCCGAACCTTTGTACACCCTTCATCGGAGACACCTTGATGTACACATGGTCAACAACTGAATACTCAATCGGCTTCCTTCTCTTGTCGGCATAACTTTTCTGATGAGCTTGAGCAGCTTCCAGGTGTTGCTGGATAACACGGACTTTCTGCTCCGCTTCGTTCACGAAATCGATGCCGTAGTATCTTCGCTCTCCAGCTTCTACCCAATTCAACGGGGTTCGACACTTTCGACCGTACAAGGCTTCAAATGGAGCCATCTTGATACTCTCCTGATAACTGTTGTTGTAGGAGAACTCAGCTAATGGCAACCACTTAACCCAAGAACCTTTTGATGAGAGAGCACATGCCCTCAACATATCTTCAAGGATCTAGTTAACTCGTTCAGTTTGACCTGCTGTTTGGGGATGATAAGCAGAGCTGCGGACCAAGTGAGTACCAATCTGCTCATGAAGACATTCCCAAAAACGAGCAGTGAACTGTGGTCCACGATCAGATATGATTGTTTGAGGCACACCATACTGGCGAACAATGTGCTCGAAATACAACTCTGCATACTGATGGGGACGATAATCAGTTCGGACTGGAATAAATCGAGCAACCTTGGTCAAACGATCTACAACCACCCAGATAGAGTCATAACCCTTAACAGAAGTTGGGAGTCCACTAATGAAATCCATGCTGACTTCTTCCCATTTCCAACCAGGGATTGGCACGGGTTGAAGCAAACCAGCTTTCATGTGAACAGCCTTCACGCGACAACAATTGTCACAACGAGCGACAAAAGCAGCTATCTCCTTTTTCATCTTTGTCCACCAAAACAAAGGTTTCAGATCCTGATACATCTTGCTACTACCAGGATGGATAGACATTTTGGATGAATGAGCTTCAGATAGGATCTGATTTCGCAGCTCGCGGTCTTTTGGGACCACAAGTCGATCCTTGAACCAAAGGATTCTGTTTTCATCAACCCGGAAATGCTTGGTTTCTTCTTCCTTCATCTTCCTCTTGATATGGTGGATGCCTACATCTGTCCGCTGCAGTTCGATGACTCGATTGCGAATGGTACTTTCCAGAGAAATCTGGTTGAGCACAAGCGGATGCATAAGATGTGACAACAACGGATCTTCCACTTGGATTGAGTGATAGTGCGCTTTCCGACTCAAGGCATCCGCCACCACGTTTGCCTTGCCCGGATGATAGTGCACTTGGAGATTATAGTCTTTAATCAACTCAAGCCACCTTCGCTGCCGCATGTTCAGTTCAGGTTGAGTGAAGATATACTTGAGGCTCTTATGGTCGGTGTAGATATTACACAGATTACCCAGCAGATAATGCCTCCAGATTTTCAAAGCATGAACAACTGCTGCCAATTCTAAGTCATGAGTGGGGTAATTGACCTCATGCTTTCGAAGTTGGCGCGAGGCATACGCGATAACGCGACCTTCCTGCATCAACACACAGCCTAAACCAATGCCTGATGCGTCACAAAAGACATCGAAGGGCTTCTCGATGTCAGGTTGAGCTAGGACAGGAGCTGATGTCAACAGTGTTCTCAACTTGTGGAATGCCTCCTCACACTCAGGTGTCCACACAAACTTTTCATCTTTCTGAAGTAGACGAGTCATAGGCTTGGATATTTTGGAGAACTCCGGAATAAATCGACGGTAATACCCAACCAGACCGAGAAAACTCCGAACCTCGTGTACCGAAGTTGGAACTTTCCAATCCAGCACCTCTTGCACCTTAGCCGGATCCACCGATATGCCTTCTTCAGATAAGACATGGCCCAAGAAAGGTACTTTCTTTAGCCAAAACTCGCATTTGCTAAACTTAGCATAAAGCTGATGTTCGCGCAAACGCGACAACACTACACGCAGATGCTCTGCATGCTCCTCTTCATTGCAAGAATATACCAAGATATCATCAATGAAGACCACTACAAACTTGTCCAATTCGGGCATGAACACCGAATTCATAAGATACATGAAATGAGCAGGTGCATTCGTAAGCCCGAAGGACATGACAAGGTACTCATACAACCCATACCTCGTCGAGAAAGCCGTCTTAGGTATATCTTCGGGACGGATCTTGATCTGATGGTACCCAGATCGCAAATCAATCTTGGAGAATACCTTAGCTTTAGACAACTGATCAAACAAGATATCAATGCGAGGAAGAGGGTATTTGTTCTTGATAGTCACCGCATTTAGGGGACGATAGTCCACACACATGCGCAAAGATTGAACCTTCTTCTTCACAAAGATAGCCGGACAACCACAAGGAGAAGAACTAGGACGAATAAGACCCTTCTGCAACAACTCATTTAGTTGGGTCTTAAGCTCAGCTAATTCGTTGGGCGGCATCCTATAAGGTCTTCTAGAGATAGGAGCAGTGCCTGGAATCAATTCAATTTTGAACTCCACATCCCGATCCGGAGGAAGCCCGGGCAAATCATCAGGAAATACGTCCGGAAACTCACACACCACCGGAATATCCTGAATAGCCTTAGATGTAACTGCATTCACAGTGCTACGGATTTGAATATCACGAGGGAGTTGCACTAGAAATGCCTCCTTGGTATTTGGGTCTTTCAACATCACTACACGAGTGGTGGTGTCTATGAGAACTCCATTACCACTCATCCACTTCATCCCCAGAATTACATCTATGCCCACACCGGGTAGAACAACCAGATCAGCAAGAAACTGACGGCCTCCTATCTCTAGAGTTGCCCCCAAAACCACTTGATTGGTGGAAATATCATTTCCCGCAGCACTAATACAATAACTGCCCTTATCAAGTGTGATGGTCTTGATGCTATGCTTAGATACAAATTCAGAACTCACAAAAGAATGCGATGCTCCAGAATCGAAAAGCATGAGTGCATCATGTTGATTGACCAGAAACTTACCAGCCGTGACTACCTCACCAGCAGGGATTGCCTCCACAGTTGTGTAATGAACACGCCCCTGACGGACGTTCCCCTGGTTGCCCTTCTTTGGCGGGTAAGGACAGTTGCTCTGCCAATGCCCGGTCTGATTGCAGTTCCAGCACGGACGGTTGGCAGATGGAGTCTTGGCATAGTTGGGACCCGTGTTGCCCCTAGGAAGAGCAATAGAGTACCCCTTGCGGAAACCCGTCTTTGCCTGATTTTTCTTCACCGGAGGGCGGTATCGCTGGTTGGGGGTTGGAGCACGGAATGGTGGCTTAGCTGCCACTGGAGCCTTGGACTGAGATGACCCAGCACTGGCCTCAAAAGCCCTTTTGCGAGTCTTGGTCGCAGTGTACACAGTGTTATAGTTCTCTTGGGTGAGAGCATCACTGACAAACTCGTTGAAAGTTGCACACTTAGTGCGGCCCATAGTCTTCAGCAATTTGGGACCCAAACCCCGCTTGAAACTAGCGATCTTTTTCGTCTCCGTGTTCACAAACTCAGGAGCATACCTAGACAAGTGATGGAAAGCATGCAAATACTCCTTCAGAGTCTTGTTGCCCTGAGTCAACTGCATGAACTCGGTGTGCTTCATCTCCATAACACCCGGAGGAATGAAATGCCCTTTGAAAGCCTCACGGAAAAGATTCCAATCAATCACCGTGTCAGGCGGTAGAGCTTCCTAGTACTGATTCCACCAGATGCCTGCCGGTCCTTGCAGTTGGTGAGCTGCATACTCCGCCTTCAAACCTTCAGTCAACCGAAGTAGGCGAAACTTTTGTTCTACCGTATTCAGCCACTCTTCAGCTTGAAGGGGTTCTTCAGCTTCTCTGAAAGGTGGGGGCTTCGTATCCATGAAGTCCTTGAAGCTACTGTACTGGTTAGGAGCTGGCCCTTCCTGTGCATTACGGCCACCCTGATTTGCCATACGATTGATGGTTTCAGTGAGCATCCTCTAATTTTCCACCATCATTTGCATCAGCTCAGCTGGATTTGGTGGTGGAGGAGGAGGTGGTGGATTCATGTTTGCACGCTGTTCCGCACCCCGGGTGCCACAAGACATCTGTAAAGACACAGTCAGTGAGCATTGATGATGACAAGATTTGCCGTAGAAGAACTTATACTCATGCCTGAAAGTATTCGAGAGAATAACTTCACAGAAAGGCACAATAATTCAATTCCACAAAACAACATCACCAATCCAACACACGACATAGATATCCGCAATACGCACCACAACGGAAAACATCGGCATAACATAACGATCATATAGACTGCACATAGGGTCCATAAGGTTATTACACCATCACAATACATGCCATGAGTCAAGGTCAAAGTTTCGAATTACAACATGGTTACAAAAGCACCACAACCGACTGGCACACAACAAAAGATCCTGCAGCAACTACTCACTACTCCCTACACTCCAGGCTCGTCGTCCGAGTCAGCGTCGAAGATCGCCTCTCCATCCTCGTCGCTAACCGGCTCAAGCTCCTCATCCTCCACGTCCTCGTGTAAAGGTGGTGCAGCCGCTGCTGGCCCATCAACCTCCATACCATCATCCTCGGCCACAATCACCTGAGGTCCCACCTCTGGATACACTGGGATAGGGCGAGGAATAGGGTGTAGCAAGTTGTTGAGACGGTGAATCTCCACAAGACCAGCCTCAATCTGATCCTGTAGATAGTTCTCCCGCTCAAGCGACTGAACTCGGTGCATCTCCCATGCTTGGCGCCTGTTCTCCGACACGCGGAGTGCAGTATCTCTCTCACGGGTGAGCTGCACCAAGCGCTCCTGCAAGGTCTCCTTCTCTCTAGCTAACTGGCTCATCTGATCCTGCTTATGATTTCTCTCTCTGATGGCTTTCACCCACTGCTGCCTTCGATACTCCGCAATGTCTTCTCAGTCATTGCGGTCCTTCTGAGCTTGCTCCAGGAGCCTAGCTTGCTTGCGAAACTTGCGAGCACGCTTTTCAGCCTTCCGCTGCATCTCCTGGGCCCTGCGAACAGCCACCATCACCTGTGCATAGGTGCCCTCTCGCTGACTGATCAGCTTGAGTACAGCCATCATAGCACTCATAGCAGGACTAGAGCTCTCAGCTCTCTCTCCTCTGCCTCGAACCAAAGCACAACCATCAGCCTGTTTCCACCCCGCGGCTGTTGGGTCAGCACTAGGAATGGAGGCCGCTGGTCCTCCTGTCAGCTCGTCACCACACCTCTGACAGATGTCGAGCAGGATAGTCTGGGCTGCAACCTGAGCTGCCTCCCAAGGAGTCTGCCCATCAAAGCTGCACGTCCAGCCCGTCCATGCAGGCTTGTCCCCGTGTGGAGGGACAACTCCCTGCACAGCAAACCACTGGATCCCTCCTGTGCTCTCCATCCTCCACCAAGAATACTGAGGTGGCTCAGTATACCCAACAGTCCGTAACACTCTCCAGAGCAGGGTAGGAGTGCCAAACTCGTGCAAGAAAGTGTCACTGGGACGAGGTGAGGCGGGTGCGTCCATCTGTGGAAAGGAATGAGAATACCATGGGTAAAAGAGGATTAGTTGAAGCAACATTTATTTATTTAAAAAGGGACGAAATTGTAAGGGAAGGAGCAGACAGAATGTATGTATGAATGCAACATGATGCATGCACGAACCGTACGTCCTCACAAACTTAGAAAATTAATATTCTAACGGATATACGGTGGCATACATTCGTCTCTCGATACGGTAACTATCGGTTTACACGTACGTTGTTAGAGTACCTGCAGAAAACTTCATTTCAGCCCAACAATTCCCAATATATCACTCAAGAAAGCAGTAAACTAAGTGCACATTGCTTGGGCATGCCCAACATGCTCAAACAATGACACCACAACTACCCGAGAAATTAAATACTCCCCAATTAAGTTTCTTTCGTGGTTCCATGGTTTCGACATGTAGCCACTCCAGAAAACCACCGCGAACACTCCCCTAGACCGCCGTTTGGACGACCATGCTCTCACAGCTCCAACTTACCTGAGCGTAGGTGCGACGTTGCATAATTTAAATCTAGCGACATATGTGGCCAATTCACATATGAAGGCTACCTCCACCATTAGACCACAGGGTAGCATAGTGCGGTCATCACACATCCATACCTAAGTACTGCCGAAGATGCATAAATAAAACCTCCCAAGTCAGTACTTAAATAGCCACCTAGAGTCCTTATGTGGGCAAGGAGGATTCGACCACTGGCATAACTTGATTACTTATTAAACACCATTTTATTTAAAAACTCTTTTGTTTTAAATACACAAACGCTGCATTTATAATGCTGAACTTGCTCCGATGCCAGCTGTCACAGAACCGACCAAATTATAAGAGTTCAAGTGCAGAAACGATCGTCAAACAATCAAGTTTCTAAACTTGAGCCCATATAATCCCGGTAGTCAATCGAAATCACGGAGGACTTCAAACCAACTCGCAACAAACCAAGATCGTAATAGTTCAGCATAAACACAACGAATGTTACATAGTCATTCATTGCCGACGAAGCGGCACCACATCGGAGTCATTAAGTTATTACAACCCAAGTTTGAAGTAGCGGAAGCAAAATAGTTACACACACTCGTTCAAAGTTCAGTTCACAAGTTTGGTTACTGCCAGAGTCTATACCATCCTTCCAAAAGCATCATAGACGAGAAGAGTAGAGAACCGTGCCCAACGGTTAGTCTTCATCCCCAGCTGGATGGAGACAGGTCTTGCAGAAACCGTCATAGAAGATATCATCTGCAAGGTGGGAATAAACCCTGAGTACGAGGATGTACTCAGCTAGACTTACCCGTCTAGTAAAACACAAAAGACACCAAGGATCATGCAAGGCTAAATTTTAAGTGGAGCTGGTTGACTCACCTTTTGCCAAAAGCTTAACTTACAACTAAGTCATTTTAAGAGCATCATATTTATTTATCATCAGCCTACCACTAGATTAGCACCTGTACTACAACACATCACTTGATTATTACAAACAATATTAACCATATCAAATTCGTCATATGTTCTTCTTGCTATCATCATTATCACGAACCAAGTTCATTAGTGAATGCTACGTTTGCCGCTGCTCTGTCAAGTTCTCACTAACCGGGAGAGACGGCGATTCGAATCGAATTCCTATCCAGCTGGAGGATTATTCCTAGCACTCACCCAGGCATCCCCTGCCGGAGAGCCAAAGGGTCACCTTTGGTACGACTCAGGAATCGCGGCTCCGATCAGCGCCGCACTCCCAGGGCTACCACTCTGCCAGGGAGGTCAGGAATTTTAACTCACCTGCCTTTGGACTTACGCCAATGGTCCCCCGCACACCGCACTTCCTCCGGTAGTGCGCACTTTATACTTCCCGGTCTTCCGGCCTGAGTCATACTACTCGGCTTCGCGGTCGGAACGAGTTATCCGGCCAACTAAGTGTCAGGCATGCGTTCAACATGACAAGAGGACGTACAACGATCGGTCCTTAGCTGCCACAGACGGAGTTACTACACACTTGCAAAACTCCGCCCGGCTTAAGTCAATTTAACCAGGTTCCATCCACGATAGCACATATAGACCATCGTGACCCGACACAACCCTATATCGCGCGGATGACAGAATATCACCCGACTTCTACCGATTAAAGCATAGCTAAGCTGCTACTCGAACCTAACTCTACAACCAGGGAGGGTGAGTTATCTGGACAAGGATAGAGTAGAATGCAGCAACAGTTTCATCACAACTCCTATACGTAATGCATCAATAGATATAACGTATTAAGTAAACTTTTCGGAAATAAGGGGAGACTTAGAATGCTCCGGGGCTTGCCTCTCACGAACGATGCCGGCTCGTGATTCGGGCACTCAACTTCTTCTTCGGGCTCCTCGAGTCCGGCTTGCTGGACCTCCACCTCCTGGCTGCCCTCCTGACCTTCGGGATTTGCTCGGAGCTCGAAGGAAACTGCCACGTCCGGTGCACCTATTGCATGCTCGATGAATGAGAAGGTGCACATGCTACAGATGAATGCTTAATAACACAAGCAACTCACTGGACACTCATTTACGGAGCAAGAGTTATACTAACTCACATGAATAAACAAGTTAACATAACCCAAAACCTATCATGGCACTAAAGCAGCAAACGACACAAAACAAGTATGCTCAGTAAATAAATCATAATTATAGATAGACAGGTCCAAAAAACATGAGTAAGGACATTCTGGAAAGCTTATGAAATTTTCTACAATTAATATTTAATCATGACAGCAAGATTCATACATGAAACTGGTCATTTAAACAAAGTTCCAGGTTCTGTCCCAGAAAAACAGAGAACACCTATTTCTGGAACCCAGCTTGGAACATCCATAACTTTTAAACTACTTGGCCAAATGACTTCAAATTTAAACCACACCTGGCTCTATAAGTTTAGAACAACTTTGATTTAGACAAGTTTCACAGAAAGTCAAGTTATTATTAAGCAAAGTTAAATTGCTCACTTGCTGTCCAGAACAGCATTTAACCCTATAGTTAATTATTTAATGACATGATCAAAACACAAACCATGCCAACCATATGACTCATGAGCACAAACATATTACAAGGTCACCAGATCATCAGTTGAAAACCCCAAAACAATTACTTAACAAGGCATTTATTAATTAACTTTAGATAAGGCATATTTACAAGATATTAGTTAAAGTGCTCAGAAAAATCTACAAAAATTACAGAGGCACAAGTATAACATCAGATCACCACCATAAAATTTTCACGACCAATACACATGCCAAATTAAAGATATGCATTTAACATGTATCAAGGCATTTATTTCATAAATTCATAGACATGACTTATATAGTGTCAAACAACAGATTTCAGATTATTTATATCTTAGGAATACCATAAACAAGTTTACCACCAAAATAGAGCACCAGCATAAGCACCAATTATTTTATGTGATTTAATTAAAGAAACAAGCCATATTTCAAACACAAATTACATATCACAACAACATTGCTCCAAAAATCATGAAATAATTATCAGAGCACTCTAATGCCATGCAGAGACCACCATAAAATTTTCAAAGCAAACTAAGCAGTATAACAAGAGATATGCATTTATCCAAAAATAATAAGATTAAATCCTTAATAAATAATTTCTCAGAAAACATGATTCATTTTATATTTTTATTAAATACTAGCCATCTCAAGAAACACCACAAAATTTGTTTCACAATTTTTGGATCTCAGAAACAGGAGATATGATTTTTGCAAGAAAGCCAAAAATCAGGATTTTGAATAAAAGAAAAGGAGGGAAAGAGAGAGTCGCTGACAGTGGGTCCCATCTGTCAGGCTCTTCTTCCTTACGGCCGAGGCGATCTTCGCCGGCGATTTCTCCGTGACGGCGAGGTCTCCGGCCAAACCCAGGGCATCAACGTGATCCCCGAACCCTAACGACTCGATTGACCCCACTTTTGCCACGGCGGAGCCACCGGAAGGGGCTCACCGTCGGCAATGGCGGCTCGGCGGAGGTGCCCGGCGTTACGCCGGAGCCCTCAGGCCGGTAGAGCGCGACCTAAGGCCTTCTACAGCACCAACGGACTACGGCGAAGCTTCCGAGGTACGCGGCTTGGCCTGGATCCCCGTGGAAAGCGCTGGCCACGAGAGCACCCAACTCCGGCGGAAGGACGGCGGCGCTGCGCACCGTGTCCGGCGACGGAGAACCCGGTAGAGCGTCCACCAGGTGGCGCAAAAGCTCGCTAAGGACCTAAGCTACCTCTAGGACCTAACCAAAGATGATGAAAAGCCTCACAGCGCTCGGCATTGAGTTCGCCGGAGAAGAAGGTCACGGCGGACCGATTTGGGGGAAGAAGGGAATGTCGGCTCACCGGTGGGTTTCTCGCCGAGTTAGAGGGTGGAGCTTGGAGAGCGGCTCACGGCGGAGCTTTGGGTGGAGTTTGGTGGACGGAGACGCAGAGAGGAGCGCACATGAGCTCGCCGGAGTGAGCTCGCGGCGGAGAGCTCGCTGCGGACGAGGTTCAGGCGAGAGAGGGCGAGGCAGAGCGAAGTGGACGCGTCCACTCGCTCGGGGCGTCGCCGTGGAGGTCATGCACGCGACGGAAGCTGACAAGCGGGGCCAAACGCGGCGTACGGGCGACAAATGGCGACGGAGCTCTGCCGGCGGTCGGCCACGTCGACGAGGTGAGGCCCGATTCAGAAGAAAGGGTGCTCGTGTGATAGAGCCACTTCACCGGCGATTATCTCCCAAACCAGAGCGAATTAGGCGATGGCGTAGTTGACAAACTTGGAGTACTAGGCGAGATCTACAACTTTGTCAACTAGAGCAAAGGCCAGATCGGCCTGGATTGAAAGATATAGAGTTTCCAAAACCGATCGAGCAAACTGCAAAGCACCCAGGACTTAGAAAATTTTCTAAGTGTTGAAAACAGCCCCAAATCTGCCTTGTGGGCCACTTTTGAGCTATTTGTGGTCATTTTCATGAGATGGCCATAAAACAACTTTTGTTCCTTATAAAATTTGCTACAACTTTGCTGTAGGAAGCTCTGACATGCAAACATTTTATGAAACACTTTTTAAAGGCCTAAGCAAAAGAGGGTCCTAGGGCCTATTTTCATAAGTATGACTTAGAAGCATATTTTGGAAAAGTGACCAACATGAACATTGTTCCCAAGATCAAGTTAAACATAGATAAACTAATTACCAAGACATTAAGCACAAACACAAGCATTGTTCACTCAAACATAAGCATAGGAAGCCTATTTAATCAATTTAAACCACATCTTTGCAAAGAATGACATGTCTCAAGATAGATGATGATCATGGATGCTTTGAATAAATGATGATGCTCATGCTATTCACATGCTTGATGCAACCATAAAACTGGGGTGTTACAGCCCTCCCCCCTTACAAAAATCTCGTCCCGAGATTTGAAAGCTTACTGATTTTCGAAGAAGGTTTTGTAAACTTCTTTCAAATAATCCTCCATCTCCCAAGTGGCATCTTCTTCCCCGTGGTTACTCCACAACACTTTGTAGAGCTTAACCACACGATTACGCGTTTCCCGTTCCTTGCGATCAAGAATCGCCATGGGTTTCTCCTCATACACCAAGTCTGACTTCAACTTGATATCTCGAATTTCCACTCGTTCCTCCGGTACACGAAGGCACTTCTTCAATTGCGATACGTGGAAGACAGGAAAAATGGCCCGAAGCGCAACTGGGAGTTGAACTTTGTATGCCACATTCCCTTTCTTTTCGAGAATCCAATAAGGTCCCACATAGCGAGGTGCAAGCTTTCGCTTGACTCCGAACCTTTGTACACCCTTCATCGGAGACACCTTGATGTACACATGGTCACCAACTGAATACTCAATCGGCTTCCTTCTCTTGTCGGCATAACTTTTCTGACGAGCTTGAGCAGCTTCCAGGTGTTGCTGGATAACACGGACTTTCTGCTCCGCTTCGTTCACGAAATCGATGCCGTAGTATCTTCGCTCTCCAGCTTCTACCCAATTCAACGGGGTTCGAGACTTTCGACCGTACAAGGCTTCAAATGGAGCCATCTTGATACTCTCCTGATAACTGTTGTTGTAGGAGAACTCAGCTAATGGCAACCACTTAACCCAAGAACCTTTTGATGAGAGAGCACATGCCCTCAACATATCTTCAAGGATCTGGTTAACTCGTTCAGTTTGACCTGCTGTTTGGGGATGATAAGCATAGCTGCGGACCAAGTGAGTACCAATCTGCTCATGAAGACATTCCCAAAAACGAGCAGTGAACTGTGGTCCACGATCAGATATGATTGTTCGAGTCACACCATACTGGCGAACAATGTGCTCGAAATACAACTCCGCATACTGATGGGGACGATAATCAGTTCGGACTGGAATAAATCGAGCAACCTTGGTCAAACGATCTACAACCACCCAGATAGAGTCATAACCCTTAACAGAAGTTGGGAGTCCACTGATGAAATCCATGCTGACTTCTTCCCATTTGCAACCAGGGATTAGCAAGGGTTGAAGCAAACCAGCTTTCATGTGAACAGCCTTCACGCGACAACAATTGTCACAACGAGCGACAAAAGCAGCTATCTCCTTTTTCATCTTTGTCCACCAAAACAAAGGTTTCAGATCCTGATACATCTTGCTACTACCAGGATGGATAGACATTTTGGATGAATGAGCTTCAGATAGGATCTGATTTCGCAGCTCGCGGTCTTTTGGGACCACAAGTCGATCCTTGAACCAAAGGATTCCGTTTTCATCAACCCGGAAATGTTTGGTTTCTTCTTCCTTCATCTTCCTCTTGATATGGTGGATGCCTACATCTGTCCGCTACAGTTCGATGACTCGATTGCGAATGGTACTTTCCAGAGAAATCTGGTTGAGCACAAGCGGATGCATAAGATGTGACAACAACGGATCTTCCACTTGGATTGAGTGACAGTGCGCTTTCCGACTCAAGGCATCCGCCACCACGTTTGCCTTGCCCGGATGATAGTGCACTTGGAGATTATAGTCTTTAATCAACTCAAGCCACCTTCACTGCCGCATGTTCAGTTCAGGTTGAGTGAAGATATACTTGAGGCTCTTATGGTCGGTGTAGATATTACACAGATTACCCAGCAGATAATGCCTCCAGATTTTCAAAGCATGAACAACTGCTGCCAATTCTAAGTCATGAGTGGGGTAATTGACCTCATGCTTTCAAAGTTGGCGCGAGGCATACGCGATAACGCGACCTGCCTGCTTCAACACACAGCCTAAACCAATGCCCGATGCATCACAAAAGACATCGAAGGGCTTCTCGATGTCAGGTTGAGCTAGGACAGGAGCTGATGTCAGCAGTGTTCTCAACTTGTGGAATGCCTCCTCACACTCAGGTGTCCACACAAACTTTTCATCTTTCTGAAGTAGACGAGTCATAGGCTTGGATATTTTGGAGAACTCCGGAATAAATCGACGGTAATACCCAGCCAGACCGAGAAAACTCCGAACCTCGTGTACCGAAGTTGGAACTTTCCAATCCAGCACCTCTTGCACCTTAGCCGGATCCACCGATATGCCTTCTTGAGATAAGACATGGCCCAAGAAAGGTACTTTCTTTAGCCAAAACTCGCATTTGCTAAACTTAGCATAAAGCTGATGTTCGCGCAAACGCGACAACACTACACGCAGATGCTCTGCATGCTCCTCTTCATTGCAAGAATATACCAAGATATCATCAATGAAGACCACTACAAACTTGTCCAATTCGGGCATGAACACCGAATTCATAAGATACATGAAATGAACAGGTGCATTCGTAAGCCCGAAGGACATGACAAGGTACTCATACAACCCATACCTCGTCGAGAAAGTCGTCTTAGGTATATCTTCGGGACGGATCTTGATCTGATGGTACCCAGATCGCAAATCAATCTTGGAGAATATCTTAGCTTTAGACAACTGATCAAACAAGATATCAATGCGAGGAAGAGGGTATTTGTTCTTGATAGTCACCGCATTTAGGGGACGATAGTCCACACACATGCGCAAAGATTGATCCTTCTTCTTCACAAAGATAGCCGGACAACCCCAAGGAGAAGAACTAGGATGAATAAGACCCTTCTGCAACAACTCATTTAGTTGGGTCTTAAGCTCAGCTAATTCGTTGGGCGGCATCCTATAAGGTCTTCTAGAGATAGGAGCGGTGCCTGGAATCAATTCAAATTTGAACTCCACATCCCGATCCGGAGGAAGCCCGGGCAAATCATCAGGAAATACGTCCGGAAACTCACACACCACCGGAATATCCTGAATAGCCTTAGATGTAACTGCATTCACAGTGGAGTCTTGGCAGGTGGAGTCTTGGCATAGTTGGGACCCGTGTTGCCCCTAGGAAGAGCAATAGAGTACCCCTTGCGGAAACCCATCTTTGCCTGATTTTTCTTCACCGGATGGCGGTATCGCTGGTTGGGGGTTGGAGCACGGAATGGTGGCTTAGCTGCCACTGGAGCCTTGGACTGAGATGACCCAGCACTGGCCTCAAAAGCCCTTTTGCGAGTCTTGGTCGCAGTGTACACAGTGTTATAGTTCTCTTGGGTGAGAGCATCACTGACAAACTCGTTGAAAGTTGCACACTTAGTGCGGCCCATAGTCTTCAGCAATTTGGGACCCAAACCCCGCTTGAAACTAGTGATCTTTTTCGTCTCCGTGTTCACAAACTTAGGAGCATACCTAGACAAGTGATGGAAAGCATGCAAATACTCCTTCAGAGTCTTGTTGCCCTGAGTCAACTGCATGAACTCGGTGTGCTTCATCTCCATAACACCCGGTGAAAGGTCCTTGTTTGGTTTTGGTAATTGAGTGACAACTTAGGTGGACTAATAGTGTTTATGTGAGATACACAGGAGATTAGTCCACAGGTGATTATGTGATGATGGAGGAGCTCATTGCATATGAGACATGACATGGAGTCATGTGACCAAGGTGGAGAAGATCAAGATGAGGCTTGGCTTGATGGACCGGTTGCAAGAGTGAAGGGCAAGTCGGAGACTTTGAAGCGAGGGACCGCGTGTGACGGTGAAGCTTGAGCAAGACTTGGCGCCGATGGACCAAGGCAACGGTGAAGAGCAAGTGAGGTCAAGATCGATGAACCAATACGGTCACGTGATGATATGAAGTGGATCATATCATTTAGTGATTGGTTGGTGCATGTGTTGCATCAACATTGGAGGAGATGGAATGGAAAGCGCCAGGCAAAGGTATAACCTAGGGCTTTTCTATTTCACCGGTCATAGGTGTGTAGAGAAGTTTATGACCGGATTTAGGATAGATGACCGTACTATCAAGAGGGGCAAACTTGTTTGCATATCGGTCATCTAGTGCCACTTGAGCGATCTAACTTTGCATACGTGTTATGATCGAGTGGCGTGGCAAGTTTGAGAGGCTAACTCCTTTGGGAAAATGTTTGTGAAAATGCTAACACACATGCACTTGGTGGTGTTGGCACACTTTTCAAAGGAGGTGGAGTTCCTAGGGTTGAGAGGCGTGTGGGTTCCTCTCTCCCTCCCGCCGAGCTTGCGAGGCGGGATTCGGCGCTTTTGAGAAAATTAAGTGCATATTTTCTATTGCGCCGGTGGGAAGTTTGGAGAAGTCGCGGGAGTGTTTCTTGCTGAGAAACACTCACCGGACGCTGGTGCTGGCAGCACCGGACGCTGGTCTAGATCGTCCGGTGTGGTGTCTGTGGCGCAGGTGTGCACCGGACGCACCGGAGTGAGTCCGGTGCTCAGCGTCCGGTGTGAAGGCGTTTTGCAACCCTCTCTGCGCACGAGTCCGGTGAGCACCGGACCGTCCGGTGCCCAGCGTCCGGTGAGGTCGCGAGTTTAACACCCTCTCTGCGCATGAGTCCGGTGTGCACCGGACGCGTCCGGTGTGGACTAGTTGAGCGTCCGGTGGTGCTGTGTCTGGCGCGAGCGCGTGGTAGCCGTTGGCGGCAACGGTCGACTTCAAACGGCTAGTGACACGTGGCGGTCAGCTGAGCACCGGACGCTAGGTGTGGAGCGTCCGGTGGCTTCCTGTGAGCGTCCGGTGCTCACGACTTTTGCCCAGTGAAGGGGCAACGGCTAGTTTTGCCCTTAGGGCTATAAATAGAAGTGGTGGCCGGCCTTGGCTGGTGCTGAGCACTCTTGGGACTTAGTGTCCATGCTTGGAGAGTGCTAGGAAAGCCTCTAACTCACTTGTGCTTGCAAGAGTGCGAATCAATAGCGAGTGAGTGATTCTAGTGCGTTGCATTGAGAGATTGCATCAAGTGGCACTAGGTGTTCGTGTTGCAAGCCGGTGGTGCTTGTTACTCTTGGAGGTTGCCACCTCCTAGACGGCTTGGTGGCTAGTGACTCCGTCGAAGCACGCAAGGAGATTGTGCGGTGCTCCGGAGAAGAGATTGTGAGGGGTACGGTGCTCACCCCGCGGGGATCGCGAAGAGCAACTCTAGTTGAGCGAGACGTGAAGAGCGACAAGTGGTCCGGCCGGGTCAAGTGCTAGAGCTTGTGGTAAGCACTCCACGTGGGAGAGTGTGACTTGCGGGTCACCACTAGCAAGAGGACCGGCGGCAACCTTGGAGCTTGTCTCAACGGGGACGTAGCTTGGTGGCAACCAAGTGAACCTCGGGAGAAAATCATCGTGTCAACATTGTTCTTCCCGTTGGTTTGCAAAATCCCTAATACAAGCTTGTTCTTACATTCATATACTTGTGCTTGTGTAGTTGCTCTTGTAATTAGTTAGCTTGTGTAGCTTGCTAGTTACCTTCTTGCTTGTGTAGCTAGAAGTAGTTCCCTTGCGTGACTAATTTGGTTTGTGTAACCTTGTTAGTCACATTGCTTAGTTTGTGTAGCTAAGTAAGTTGCGCTCTCTAATTTGGCATTAGTTGCCTTGTTATTGAGCTTGCTAGTGAGCTTAGGCTTTGTGCGCTTTGCCTCACTAGTTTGTGTAGGAGCTCCCCCGGTTTGCAAAGTACTAGTTGCATAGGTTTGTGTGACCTTGCTTCTAGATTTGGTTAGGTGAGCTCTTGCTAAGGTGGCACCTTGCTTGCTTGTTTAGGATCTTTTCAAGGTGCTAGAGAACTTAGATAGAGGGGTGTAGTCTTGGCTAGACCGATAGTTTTAATTCCGCATTTGTTTCGGTTAGCCGACGCGATAAGTTTTAGAAAGGACTATTCACCCCCCCTCTAGTCCGCCATCTCGACCCTTCAAGTGGTATCAGAGCTAGGTCTCTCATTTGTGGTCTTCACCGACCCGAGAGGATGGCGGCTTATGGGCTAGATGTTGAGTGTCCACACATTTTTGATGGCACACACTTTGCACAGTGGAGAAATTGGATGACATGCAATTTTAAATTTATTTCTCCTCAAATATGGTGGATCGTAGATGTGGGCTTTTCTTGTGCAATTGATAAAAAGGTTGCAACTCAAGCGCAAAAGAAATGCCTACATCTTGATTGCCAAGCTACTAACATCTTCTACTCATCTATGAAAGATAATATATTTGGTGAGATCATGGATATGAAGTCCGCCCATGAGATTTGGGTATTTCTCAAAAAGAAATATGGGGCAATATCCAAAGAGGATGATGTGCCAAAGGTGGGCACAAATGAGGATGTGGAGCATGACCACAACATGGTGGTTGTGGAGGATTGCTCCACCTCATTGTCAAGTGAAGAAGATGATGATCATTCTACAAGAACACTTGACAAGGACGATGATGATGCCACACGTGATGCAAATCATGATGCTACTACATGCACACTTGGTGATGAAGATGATGGCTATGAGAGTGATGCTTCCACAAGCTCATCTACTACATCGCCACATTGCTTCATGTCACATGGTGACACTAAGGTATCTATTGGTGATGTGATTGTTGATTGTGATGATCCAAATTTTGAGCTTATATGTAGACTCACCAAAGCTTTAAGAAATGAGATGGCTAAAACAAGTAAATTGAAAAATGAAAACTCATTTCTAAAGACCACATGTGAACAACAAAAGCATCTACTTTATGTTACTACTTGTTCACATGAGGAGCTAAAATTGGTTCATGAGGAACTTTGTGTTGCTCATGATAACTTAGTAAAAGATCATGCTTTTCTCACTAAGAAGATTTCTAATGAAGAAATTAAAACTAGTGAGAGCTCATCACTTGGGTCAAATGATCAATCACATATTGTTACTAACCCTTGTGATGTAGGCAAGAAGCATGTATCCACCTCTTGTGATGATTTATTGTTTATGCCATGTTCTTCACATACAAATGCTTGTTCTACTTCTTTGTCTTGTGAGACTAACCTTTTTAAGGAGAACAATGAGCTCAAAAATGAAGTGAAGAATTTGAGCAACAAGTTAGAGAGGTGCTACTACTCAAAAGTCACCTTTGAGCATATATTGAAGACTCAAAGAATCTATGGTGACAAGTGTGGCCTTGGCTTCAAGAAGAAGATGACAAAGGGCAAAAGAAAGCAAGAGAAAGAAAAGCTCTCTCATTTCATGTGCTACCGGTGCCATGAAGTGGGACATCTTGCAAATGGTTGCCCAAACAAAGAGAAGCTCAAGAAGATGAAGGAAGAAGAGAGGTTAAAGCATGTTAAGTGCTTCAAGTGTCGCACTTGGGGTCATCTCACCTCAATGTGCCCAACCAAGCAATTGGTGAAGCATCAAACGAAGCCTCAACAAAAGCCACAAGTTGAGCATGAAAAGAAGCCCCAAGCTCAAGTCAAGATCAACCATGAAGATGGTGGTGACATGGGGATGATGAAAAAGAAGACAAGAAGGGGAGGTAGACAATCAAGATCATCAAAAGACCTCTCCCACATCAAATGCTTTGAGTGCAAGAATGATGGACACTTTGCCTCGAAGTGTCCTACCAAGCTTGAGAAGAAGGCTCAAGCAACTCTCAAGAGGCAAGGCAATGAGAAGCAACACATGAGCAAGGAAGAAAAGGCTCAATCCAAAAGAAGTTGCTACTTATGCCGGGAAAGGGGACACATGGCTTATTCATGTCCCCTAGGTAATAATTCTAAGCCTATTTCAATTAATGATAATACTATGCTTAGAAAGGATGGTAATGGTACCTCTATGGTTGCTATTGCAAAACATCCCGCTACTCATACTAAGGCTATGCCTAAGTATGTTGCACCTAACTTGAAAGGACCCAAACTAGTTTGGGTACCATCAAAAAGTGGATGATTGTTTGTAGGTACCATTGGCATTGGAGGCTTGATTCAATTAATTTATATTATTCATATGATTGAGTCAAGTATTGAAGCTTAGTGCTTATCTCATCCCAATGCCATGACAAGATAAGTGAAGTCCAAGTGTGCTACAACATACAAGTGTCATATTCAAGTTGTGGTGATTTATTGAATTATTTAATGGCTTGCAAATACATGAGTTGAAGCTTGCAAATTAGATGATCATAAGCTAACCAAGGTATATCTTTGTTGATCACATTCTTTTGGGTGCATATGAGTTGATTGAATTGGATATATATGCAATGTTGCTTACTATAAGATGTTTGAATGGATTAAATGCTTAGTAATCAAGTTTGGATTGATTTGGGTTGGATAAGTTCATAAGATAACATTTATTAAGTGGATTGAATGGATATATGTTTTGTGAATGCATTCAATCAAGTTGATTTCAAGTTTGGTTCAAATTGAACAAGTATAGCTAAATTGCTTGAAATCTGTCCAACATTGAGAATCTGAGCTAGCTGAGATCAAGTCTGAGTTTGAGTGACCAAATATATTTGGAATGGCTTGAAATTTGGTATGCATGCTGAACAATTATCAGAGAAGATGCTGTAGAAATTTCCTGAGAATTGGATAAGGGATACTTCGGTTTTGGAGTAGATCTTATCAGCTATAGTGCAGCAGTTTTCAGCATGTAGCAGTGGTGGAAGAATTGAAATCTGGTAGCAATCTAAAATTCAAATAAATCTCAAATTTTTACAGCTGCTAGATGACTTAGTGAGTCACATCTCCACCAAATTTCGTGGTATTTGGATCTGTACATTGTGAGATATGAATATTTCTTTAGAGTGTACAGAATCTGCCAGAAAAGTGACAATTATTGGATTGATCTAGAGTCACTTCAATTGAAAGGTGCTCAAGTTGGGAATATGATTATAAGTATTTGAGGCACCTGAGTTTGGTTTTGAATTGATCTAGAAGCATGACAAGTAATGAGTACAAGGTCATTTGATTGTGAAATGTACTTGGTGTACACATTTGGTACTCAAATTGAAGATCTAAATCAAACTCAAGATGAAGATGAAGTTTAAGTTCCAGTAACTATTGAAAATCATATGGTAGAAAGAAAAGGACTTGAAGAAGGTTTCATGGTTACTCATCATATTAAGTCCATCACTTGAATCAATCAATCAAAAGCAATTCAAGTGAGTATCAAAAATAGTTCTTTGGAGAGAGGTCACTTCTCCCTATGTGAGGGGCGTGCCGCCCGAGGAGTGGGTAAACCAAGTGTGGTGCTTGGAAGGCTAACATGGAAGTGGTGATCTAAAGGACATTTGAGATGCTTAGTTGAAGCAATCAAAAGGATTGATCAAGAGAGCAAGCAACACCCAAAAGAGAGCTAGTCATGATGTTCAAGTGATATTATTAATAGTTCTCTCATGCAAGCAATGATCAAGAAAAGATGAAGCAAGCCAACCACAATAAAAGATAGTGCACTTGATCATAAAGTGGTTTTCATTTCATATGGGTGAAGAATTGATCTATCAATTGGCATTTATAATTGGTCTTCACCAAGCTTATAGTTGGACTTCACATTACTATTGGAGAAATGAATTGGAATCTATGTGACTATCCTCTTCTCCAACATAGCAAAGGTATCATTGTAATGTGCATGATCATTTCATCCCTTACTAGTATGCGGTTAGTGCATATAGTACATGCTTAATAGAATCATACATGACAAATGAAAAGTTTTAAATTCATAGCCTACCACTATTGCTTGATTGATTAGTTGATCTAGTGGTATGTATATGAGTTTGTTCATGAGCTAGTAAACCCAAGTACTTGATCTATTTTGGATTGCTAACAAGTGACAAGTACAACATTGGCAAGATAACCCTTAAATGTGAGGTGTGAAAAAGCTTGTCATTGGTTCAAACCGGACTTGGAAGCTTAGGCAAATCAATTTAGTTCAAGTCAACACGTAAAAGCTCATGATGATTAGAGTACAAGAACAAGACAACAATGCAAATGGATATCTAAACTCAAATGTTTCCTCAATTGGTATCCAACAAATGGTACTCATGATGATGATAGCAAATGTTCAAGAAAAACAAACAAGTGGTTTCATACTAGAAGATCTTCATTTGGAAGAAGATTTCCATATGGTATCGGACAAGATATTTCAAATGATATCACATTTATACATATGGTATCTTTCATACGAGAAGGTGGTTCCACAAGTGATCCTCAACTTTAAGTGATCATCAAGTGAAGAAAGTTCCCTCACCAACAAATTTGACAAGTGAATGACCCATGCTATGACATAGGGGGAGTTGCCCCACCAAACGGTATCAAGGTCAAAGATCCTATGTGGTATCTCAAGAGCAATTCAAGTAATATCATTCCAACACATGGTGATGTCCATAAAAAATGCAAGATTCAAGCCTCAACCATCTATCCCAATGCAATCCTTTGTCACAATGAGATTCACACTTTTTCAATTGGTATCAAGTGATTTAATTGGTATCACATACCTTTTATGGAAATTGATGACAAAGGGGGAGAAGTTGGAACAAAGATATGAGCATAGGATAAGTTGGACAACAAAAGAAATGTTTCAAGTGGGAAGACCAAAGATGGACATGGACAAGGGAGCAACATTGAAGAAAAAGATGGATCAAAATTCTTGAACATAAGAAGCACAAAATTCTTGAACATAAGAAGCACACAAGTAGGGGGAGCAAGCTCATGAACATTGATTAATTGCATTTGATTTGTGCATATTCATGTGCTTGCTTGCATTGCATAAGTTTCTAAAAATCAATATGCATGCTTGTGTGGTGTATGCTAGTTATAGAACTTGATTGATGATAACTAGCATGCATAGGTTGGTAGCTAGACTTGTGTTCTTCAAGTAAAAAAAACTAGACCCTTGCTTATAATGTTGATCTCACGGGGTTTTTAGTGTCTTTGTTGTCTAGCTACTCATGGTGCTAAGGATGGTGTACATTGAATGCTTCAAATGCTATCGATTTTGGTATCGAGCTACAAAGGTTTATTCTATACACCTTAGCACTTAGTAGGGTTTTGTGGTGCTTATCCAAATTTTGACATAAAGCTTAAATGTTGGATAAGTAGCATAAAATCCAAATCAAGTTAGCAATTTACACTTGTGTGAAGTGCTAGCTTGAAAAAGCTTATTTTCCATATCTTTATAGAGTTGTCATCAATTACCAAAAAGGGGGAGATTGAAAGGTCCTTGTTTGGTTTTGGTAATTGAGTGACAACTTAGGTGGACTAATAGTGTTTATGTGAGATACACAGGAGATTAGTCCACAGGTGATTATGTGATGATGGAGGAGCTCATTGCATATGAGACATGACATGGAGTCATGTGACCAAGGTGGAGAAGATCAAGATGAGGCTTGGCTTGATGGACCGGTTGCAAGAGTGAAGGGCAAGTCGGAGACTTTGAAGCGAGGGACCGCGTGTGACGGTGAAGCTTGAGCAAGACTTGGCGCCGATGGACCAAGGCAACGGTGAAGAGCAAGTGAGGTCAAGATCGATGAACCAATACGGTCACGTGATGATATGAAGTGGATCATATCATTTAGTGATTGGTTGGTGCATGTGTTGCATCAACATTGGAGGAGATGGAATGGAAAGCGCCAGGCAAAGGTATAACCTAGGGCTTTTCTATTTCACCGGTCATAGGTGTGTAGAGAAGTTTATGACCGGATTTAGGATAGATGACCGTACTATCAAGAGGGGCAAACTTGTTTGCATATCGGTCATCTAGTGCCACTTGAGCGATCTAACTTTGCATACGTGTTATGATCGAGTGGCGTGGCAAGTTTGAGAGGCTAACTCCTTTGGGAAAATGTTTGTGAAAATGCTAACACACATGCACTTGGTGGTGTTGGCACACTTTTCAAAGGAGGTGGAGTTCCTAGGGTTGAGAGGCGTGTGGGTTCCTCTCTCCCTCCCGCCGAGCTTGCGAGGCGGGATTCGGCGCTTTTGAGAAAATTAAGTGCATATTTTCTATTGCGCCGGTGGGAAGTTTGGAGAAGTCGCGGGAGTGTTTCTTGCTGAGAAACACTCACCGGACGCTGGTGCTGGCAGCACCGGACGCTGGTCTAGATCGTCCGGTGTGGTGTCTGTGGCGCAGGTGTGCACCGGACGCACCGGAGTGAGTCCGGTGCTCAGCGTCCGGTGTGAAGGCGTTTTGCAACCCTCTCTGCGCACGAGTCCGGTGAGCACCGGACCGTCCGGTGCCCAGCGTCCGGTGAGGTCGCGAGTTTAACACCCTCTCTGCGCATGAGTCCGGTGTGCACCGGACGCGTCCGGTGTGGACTAGTTGAGCGTCCGGTGGTGCTGTGTCTGGCGCGAGCGCGTGGTAGCCGTTGGCGGCAACGGTCGACTTCAAACGGCTAGTGACACGTGGCGGTCAGCTGAGCACCGGACGCTAGGTGTGGAGCGTCCGGTGGCTTCCTGTGAGCGTCCGGTGCTCACGACTTTTGCCCAGTGAAGGGGCAACGGCTAGTTTTGCCCTTAGGGCTATAAATAGAAGTGGTGGCCGGCCTTGGCTGGTGCTGAGCACTCTTGGGACTTAGTGTCCATGCTTGGAGAGTGCTAGGAAAGCCTCTAACTCACTTGTGCTTGCAAGAGTGCGAATCAATAGCGAGTGAGTGATTCTAGTGCGTTGCATTGAGAGATTGCATCAAGTGGCACTAGGTGTTCGTGTTGCAAGCCGGTGGTGCTTGTTACTCTTGGAGGTTGCCACCTCCTAGACGGCTTGGTGGCTAGTGACTCCGTCGAAGCACGCAAGGAGATTGTGCGGTGCTCCGGAGAAGAGATTGTGAGGGGTACGGTGCTCACCCCGCGGGGATCGCGAAGAGCAACTCTAGTTGAGCGAGACGTGAAGAGCGACAAGTGGTCCGGCCGGGTCAAGTGCTAGAGCTTGTGGTAAGCACTCCACGTGGGAGAGTGTGACTTGCGGGTCACCACTAGCAAGAGGACCGGCGGCAACCTTGGAGCTTGTCTCAACGGGGACGTAGCTTGGTGGCAACCAAGTGAACCTCGGGAGAAAATCATCGTGTCAACATTGTTCTTCCCGTTGGTTTGCAAAATCCCTAATACAAGCTTGTTCTTACATTCATATACTTGTGCTTGTGTAGTTGCTCTTGTAATTAGTTAGCTTGTGTAGCTTGCTAGTTACCTTCTTGCTTGTGTAGCTAGAAGTAGTTCCCTTGCGTGACTAATTTGGTTTGTGTAACCTTGTTAGTCACATTGCTTAGTTTGTGTAGCTAAGTAAGTTGCGCTCTCTAATTTGGCATTAGTTGCCTTGTTATTGAGCTTGCTAGTGAGCTTAGGCTTTGTGCGCTTTGCCTCACTAGTTTGTGTAGGAGCTCCCCCGGTTTGCAAAGTACTAGTTGCATAGGTTTGTGTGACCTTGCTTCTAGATTTGGTTAGGTGAGCTCTTGCTAAGGTGGCACCTTGCTTGCTTGTTTAGGATCTTTTCAAGGTGCTAGAGAACTTAGATAGAGGGGTGTAGTCTTGGCTAGACCGATAGTTTTAATTCCGCATTTGTTTCGGTTAGCCGACGCGATAAGTTTTAGAAAGGACTATTCACCCCCCTCTAGTCCGCCATCTCGACCCTTCACCCGGAGGAATGAAATGCCCTTTGAAAGCCTCACGGAAAAGATTCCAATCAATCACCGTGTCAGGCGGTAGAGCTTCCCGGTACTGATTCCACCAGATGCCTGCCGGTCCTTGCAGTTGGTGAGCTACATACTCCGCCTTCAAACCTTCAGTCAACCGAAGTAGGCGAAACTTTTGTTCTACCGTATTCAGCCACTCTTCAGCTTGAAGGGGTTCTTCAGCTTCTCTGAAAGGTGGGGGCTTCGTATCCATGAAGTCCTTGAAGCTACTGTACTGGTTAGGAGCTGGCCCTTCCTGTGCATTACAGCCACCCTGATTTGCCATACGATTGATGGTTTCAATGAGCATCCTCTGATTTTCCACCATCATTTGCATCAGCTCAGCTGGATTTGGTGGTGGAGGAGGAGGTGGTGGATTCATGTTTGCACGCTGTTCCGCACCCCGGGTGCCACGAGACATCTGTAAAGACACAGTCAGTGAGTATTGATGATGACAAGATTTGCCGTAGAAGAACTTATACTCATGCCTGAAAGTATTCGAGAGAATAACTTCACAGAAAGGCACAATAATTCAATTCCACAAAACAACATCACCAATCCAACACACGACATAGATATCCGCAATACGCACCACAACGGAAAACATCGGCATAACATAACGATCATATAGACTGCACATAGGGTCCATAAGGTTATTACACCATCACAGTACATGCCATGAGTCAAGGTCAAAGTTTCGAATTACAACATGGTTACAAAAGCACCACAACCGACTGGCACACAACAAAAGATCCTGCAGCAACTACTCACTACTCCCTACACTCCAGGCTCGTCGTCCGAGTCAGCGTCGAAGATCGCCTCTCCATCCTCGTCGCTAACCGGCTCAAGCTCCTCATCCTCCACGTCCTCGTGTAAAGGTGGTGCAGCCGCTGCTGGCCCATCAACCTCCATACCATCATCCTCGGCCACAATCACCTGAGATCCCACCTCTGGATACACTGGGATAGGGTGAGGAATAGGGTGTAGCAAGTTGTTGAGATGGTGAATCTCCACAAGACCAGCCTCAATCTGATCCTGTAGATAGTTCTCCCGCTCAAGCGACTGAACTCGGTGCATCTCCCATGCTTGGCGCCTGTTCTCCGACACGCGGAGTGCAGTATCTCTCTCACGGGTGAGCTGCACCAAGCGCTCCTGCAAGGTCTCCTTCTCTCTAGCTAACTGGCTCATCTAATCCTGCTTATGATCTCTCTCTCTCTCTCTGATGGCTTTCACCCACTGCTGCCTCCGATACTCCGCAATGTCTTCCCAGTCATTGCGGTCCTTCTGAGCTTGCTCCAGGAGCCTAGCTTGCTTGCGAAACTTGCGAGCACGCTTTTCAGCCTTCCGCTGCATCTCCTGGGCCCTGCGAACAGCCACCATCACCTGTGCATAGGTGCCCTCTCGCTGACTGATCAGCTTGAGTACAGCCATCATAGCACTCATAGCAGGACTAGAGCTCTCAGCTCTCTCTCCTCTGCCTCGAACCAAAGCACAACCATCAGCCTGTTTCCACCCCGCGGCTGTTGGGTCAGCACTAGGAATGGAGGCCGCTGGTCCTCCTGTCAGCTCCTCACCACACCTCTGACAGATGTCGAGCAGGATAGTCTGGGCTACAACCTGAGCTGCCTCCCAAGGAGTCTGCCCATCTGAGCTGCACGTCCAGCCCGTCCATGCATGCTTGTCCCCGTGTGGAGGGACAACTCCCTGCACAGCAAACCACTGGATCCCTCCTGTGCTCTCCATCCTCCACCAAGAATACTGAGGTGGCTCAGTATACCCAACAGTCCGTAACACTCTCCAGAGCAGGGTAGGAGTGCCAAACTCGTGCAAGAAAGTGTCACTGGGACGAGGTGAGGCGGGTGCGTCCATCTGTGGAAAGGAATGAGAATACCATGGGTAAAAGAGGATTAGTTGAAGCAACATTTATTTATTTAAAAAGGGACGAAATTGTAAGGGAAGGAGCAGACAGAATGTATGTATGAATGCAACATGATGCATGCACGAACCGTACGTCCTCACAAACTTAGAAAATTAATATTCTAACGGATATACGGTGGCATACATTCGTCTCTCGATACGGTAACTATCGGTTTACACATACGTTGTTAGAGTACCTGCAGAAAACTTCATTTCAGCCCAACAATTCCCAATATATCACTCAAGAAAGCAGTAAACTAAGTGCACATTGCTTGGGCATGCCCAACATGCTCAAACAATGACACCACAACTACCCGAGAAATTAAATACTCCCCAATTAAGTTTCTTTCGTGGTTCCATGGTTTCGACATGTAGCCACTCCAGAAAACCACCGCGAACACTCCCCTAGACCGCCGTCTCTCACAGCTCCCACTTACCTGAGCGTAGGTGCGACGTTGCATAATTTAAATCTAGCGACATATATGGCTAATTCACATATGAAGGCTACCTCCACCATTAGACCACAGGGTAGCATTGTGCGGTCATCACACATCCATACCTGAGTACTGCCGGAGATGCATAAATAAAACCCCCCAAGTCAGTACTTAAATAGCCACCTAGAGTCCTTATGTGGGCAAGGAGGATTCGACCACTGGCATAACTTGATTACTTATTAAACACCATTTTATTTAAAAACTCTTTTGTTTTAAATACACAAACGCTGCATTTATAATGCTGAACTCCGATGCCAGTTGTCACAGAACCGACCAAATTATAAGAGTTCAAGTGCAGAAACGATCGTCAAACAATCAAGTTTCTAAACTTGAGCCCATATCATCCCGGTAGTCAATCGAAATCACGGAGGACTTCAAACCAACTCGCAACAAACCAAGATCGTAATAGTTCAGCATAAACACAACGAATGTTACATAGTCATTCATTGCCGACGAAGCGGCACCACATCGGAGTCATTAAGTTATTACAACCCAAGTTTGAAGTAGCGGAAGCAAAATAGTTACACACACTCGTTCAAAGTTCAGTTCACAAGTTTGGTTACTGCCAGAGTCTATACCATCCTTCCAAAAGCATCATAGACGAGAAGAGTATAGAACCGTGCCCAACGGTTAGTCTTCATCCCCAGCGGGATGGAGACAGGTCTTGCAGAAACCGTCATAGAAGATATCATCTGCAACAGGTGGGAATAAACCCTGAGTACGAGGATGTTGTAAAACACAAAAGACACCAAGGATCATGCAAGGCTAAATTTTAAGTGAAGCTGGTTGACTCACCTTTTGCCAAAAGCTTAACTTACAACTAAGTCATTTTAAGAGCATCATATTTATTTATCATCAGCCTACCACTAGATTAGCACCTGTACTACAACACATCACTTGATTATTACAAACAATATTAACCATATCAAATTCGTCATATGTTCTTCTTTCTATCATCATTATCACGAACCAAGTTCATTAGTGAATGCTACGTTTGCCGCTGCTCTGTCAAGTTCTCACTAACCGGGAGAGACGGCGATTCGAATCGAATTCCTATCCAGCTGGAGGATTATTCCTAGCACTCACCCAGGCATCCCCTGCCGGAGAGCCAAAGGGTCACCTTTGGTACGACTCAGGAATCGCGGCTCCGATCAGCGCCGCACTCCCAGGGCTACCACTCTGCCAGGGAGGTCAGGAATTTTAACTCACCTACCTTTGGACTTACGCCAATGGTCCCCCGCACACCGCACTTCCTCCGGTAGTGCGCACTTTATACTTGCCTGTCTTCCGGCCTGAGCCAACTAAGTGTCAGGCATGCGTTCAACATGACAAGAGGACGTACAACGATCGGTCCTTAGCTGCCACAGACGGAGTTACTACACACTTGCAAAACTCCGCCCGGCTTAAGTCAATTTAACCAGGTTCCATCCACGATAGCACATATAGACCATCGTGACCCGACACAACCCTATATCGCGCGGATGACAGAATATCACCCGACTTCTACCGATTAAAGCATAGCTAAGCTGCTACTCGAACATAACTCTACAACCAGGGAGGGTGAGTTATCTGGACAAGGATAGAGTAGAATGCAGCAACAGTTTCATCACAACTCCTATACGTAATGCATCAATAGATATAACGTATTAAGTAAACTTTTCAGAAATCAGGGGAGACTTATAATGCTCCGGGGCTTGCCTCTCACGAACGATGCCGGCTCGTGATTCGGGCACTCAACTTCTTCTTCGGGCTCCTCGAGTCCGGCTTGCTGGACCTCCACCTCCTGGCTGCCCTCCTGACCTTCGGGATTTGCTTGGAGCTCGAAGGAAACTGCCACGTCCGGTGCACCTATTGCATGCTCAATGAATGAGAAGGTGCACATGCTACAGATGAATGCTTAATAACACAAGCAACTCACTGGACACTCATTTAAGGAGCAAGAGTTATACTAACTCACATGAATAAACAAGTTAACATAACCCAAAACCTATCATGGCACTAAAGCAGCAAACGACACAAAACAAGTATGCTCAGTAAATAAATCATAATTATAGATAGACAGGTCCAACAAACATGAGTAAGGACATTCTGGAAAGCTTATGAAATTGTCTACAATTAATCTTTAATCATGACAGCAAGATTCATACATGAAACTGGTCATTTAAACAAAGTTCCAGGTTCTGTCCCAGAAAAACAGAGAACACCTATTTCTGGAACCCAGCTTGGAACATCCATAACTTTTAAACTACTTGGCCAAATGACTTCAAATTTAAACCACAGCTGGCTCTATAAGTTTAGAACAACTTTGATTTAGACAAGTTTCACAGAAAGTCAAGTTATTATTAAGCAAAGTTAAATTGCTCCCTTGCTGTCCAGAACAGCATTTAACCCTATAGTTAATTATTTAATGACATGATCAAAACACAAACCATGCCAACCATATGACTCATGAGCACAAACATATTACAAGGTCACCAGATCATCAGTTGAAAACCCCAAAACAATTACTTAACAAGGCATTTATTAATTAACTTTAGATAAGGCATATTTACAAGATATTAGTTAAAGTGCTCAGAAAAATCTACAAAAATTACAGAGGCACAAGTATAACATCAGATCACCACCATAAAATTTTCAGGACCAATACACATGCCAAATTAAAGATATGCATTTAACATGTATCAAGGCATTTATTTCATAAATTCATAGACATGACTTATATAGTGTCAAACAACAGATTTCAGATTATTTATATCTTAGGAATACCATAAACAAGTTTACCACCAAAATAGAGCACCAGCATAAGCACCAATTATTTTATGTGATTTAATTAAAGAAACAAGCCATATTTCAAACACAAATTACATATCACAACAACATTGCTCCAAAAATCATGAAATAATTATCAGAGCACTCTAATGCCATGCAGAGACCACCATAAAATTTTCAAAGCAAACTAAGCAGTATAACAAGAGATATGCATTTATCCAAAAATAACAAGATTAAATCCTTAATAAATAATTTCTCAGAAAACATGATTCATTTTATATTTTTATTAAATACTAGCCATCTCAAGAAACACCACAAAATTTGTTTCACAATTTTTGGATCTCAGAAACAGGAGATATGATTTTTGCAAGAAAGCCAAAAATCAGGATTTTGAATAAAAGAAAAGGAGGGAAAGAGAGAGTCGCTGACAGTGGGTCCCATCTGTCAGGCTCTTCTTCCTTACGGCCGAGGCGATCTTCGCCGGCGATTTCTCAGCGACGGCGAGGTCTCCGGCCAAACCCAGGGCATCAACGTGATCCCCGAACCCTAACGACTCGATTGACCCCACTTTTGCCACGGCGGAGCCACCGGAAGGGGCTCACCGTCGGCAATGGCGGCTCGGCGGAGGTGCCCGACGTTACGCCGGAGCCCTCAGGCCGGTAGAGCGCGACCTAAGGCCTTCTACAGCACCAACGGACTACGGCGAAGCTTCCAAGGTACGCGGCTTGGCCTGGATCCCCGTGGAAAGCGCTGGCCACGAGAGCACCCAACTCCGGTGGAAGCACGGCGGCGCTGCGCACCGTGTCCGGCGACGGAGAACCCGGTAGAGCGTCCACCAGGTGGCGCAAAAGCTTGCTAAGGACCTAAGCTACCTCTAGGACCTAACCAAAGATGATGAAAAGCCTCACAGCGCTCGGCATTGAGTTCGCCGGAGAAGAAGGTCACGGCGGACCGATTTGGGGGAAGAAGGGAATGTCGGCTCACCGGTGGGTTTCTCGGTGAGTTAGAGGGTGGAGCTTGGAGAGCGGCTCACGGCGGAGCTTTGGGTGGAGTTTGGTGGATGGAGACGCAGAGAGGAGCGCACACGAGCTCGCCGGAGTGAGCTCGCGGCGGAGAGCTCGCTGCGGACGAGGTTCAGGCGAGAGAGGGCGAGGCAGAGCGAAGTGGACGCGTCCACTCGCTCGGGGCGTCGCTGTGGAGGTCATGCACGCGACGGAAGCTGACAAGCGGGGCCAAACGCGGCGTACGGGCGACAAATGGCGACGGAGCTCTGCCGGCGGTCGGCCACGTCGACGAGGTCAGGCCCGATTCAGAAGAAAGGGTGCTCGTCTGACAGAGCCACTTCACCGGCGATTATCTCCCAAACCAGAGCGAATTAGGCGATGGCGTAGTTGACAAACTTGGAGTACTAGGCGAGATCTACAACTTTGTCAACTAGAGCAAAGGCCAGATCGGCCTGGATTGAAAGATATAGAGTTTCCAAAACCGATCGAGCAAACTGCAAAGCACCCAGGACTTAGAAAATTTTCTAAGTGTTGAAAACAGCCCCAAATCTGTCTTGTGGGCCACTTTTGAGCTATTTGTGTTCATTTTCATGAGATGGCCATAAAACAACTTTTGTTCCTTATAAAATTTGCTACAACTTTGCTGTAGGAAGCTCTGACATGCAAACATTTTATGAAACACTTTTTAAAGGCCTAAGCAAAAGAGGGTCCTAGGGCCTATTTTCATAAGTATGACTTAGAAGCATATTTTGGAAAAGTGACCAACATGAACATTGTTCCCAAGATCAAGTTAAACATAGATAAACTAATTACCAAGACATTAAGCACAAACACAAGCATTGTTCACTCAAACATAAGCATAGGAAGCCTATTTAATCAATTTAAACCACATCTCTGCAAAGAATGACATGTCTCAAGATAGATGATGATCATGGATGCTTTGAATAAATGATGATGCTCATGCTATGCACATGCTTGATGCAACCATAACACTGGGGTGTTACAGAATTTCCACGTTATTCTCCACCATCCGATCAAACCGACCTTAATCGTGTGATTTTCCTCGATCCTTAGAGTCGGTGGAGCATAATCCCCGAGACTCGTGCTGATTGGCCAGCAGAGGAGGGCGGGCGCCCAGGGGGGTAGGGCGGGCGCCCTGCTTCCGGGCCCGCTCGGCCTCCCGTTCGTTCCCGTGGCTTCTGGAGTCTTCTAGATGATAGAAAATTGCGCGGCACGTTAATATCTCTATGTAATCCTGACGTGTGGGCCTTTCTTTCATATTTCCTAATAACCCCCTGCAGAAATAGACAAACACCAAAACTCGTGGAATTCTGTCAGATAAAACCCTAAGTCTAGTTGTTGGTTGCATTTGGATCCTTTTCCATGATTAGTTGATGGTTAAATGTGAGCATTAAGGACCGTCAACAAGCTCCCCCAAGCTTAACCTTTGCTCGTCCCTGAGCAAAAAAAAATCAGCAAGAAAACAGGGGTTACTTTTATGCCTCTTACTACAGTGTTTTTGTGTTATCACTAAGGTCTTAAGTGATTGAAAAACAGAATGATCAAGTCAAGCACTATGTCTCAAGTTCTTTTGTCTTACCTTTGTTCTGGAGTTTTTTTAAGTCTGCAAAATAAAACTGAGGCATTTGCCTTCTTCTCGAAAGATATATAAGTCTAGGTGTTGGTTGCATTTGGATCCTTTTCCATGATTAGTTGATGGTTAAATGTGACCATTAAGGACCGTCAATAGACTCATGTCCAATACCACGAAGTCTACTGGCACAAGGAAATCTCTTATCCTGACTGGAATGTTTTCAGCGATGCCCAACGGGTGTCGAACTGATTGATCCGCTAGTTGCAGGCACATTGATGTTGGTTCTAGGGTCGTATGCTCAAGCTTCTCGTAGACTGATGCTGGCATCACACTGACACTTGCTCCGAGATCACAAAGTGCATTGTTGAAGTGTTGGTTTTCGATCGAGCAATCAATAGTGGGGCATCCTGGATCCTTCTTCTTTCTTGGTGGTTTATTTAGGATGGCCGCTGTCACACAACCGACCAAATTATAAGAGTTCAAGTGTTGAAACGATCAACAAGCAATCAAGTTTCCAAACTTGAGCCCATATAATCTCGGTAGTCAATTGAAATCACGAAGGACTTCAAACCAACTTGCAACAAACCAAGATCGTAATAATTCAGCACAACACAGTGAATGTTACATAGTCATTCATTGACGCACCACAACGGAGTTATTAAGTTATTACAACACAAGTTCGAAGTAGTGGAAGCAAAATAATTACACACACTTGTCCAAAGTTTAGTTCACAAGTTCTTGTTATTGCCAGAGTCGTACGCCGTCCATCCAAAAGCAGCATGTACGAATTTGTTAGAGAACCGTGCCCAACGGTTAGTCCTCATCCCGAGCGGGATGGAGATAGGTCTTGCAGAAGCCATCGTAAAAGATATCATCTTCTTCTTTCTTGGTGGTTTATTTAGGATGGCCGCTGTCACACAACTGACCAAACTATAAGAGTTCAAGTGTAGAAACGATCGACAAGCAATCAAGTTTCCAAACTTGAGCCCATATAATCTCGGTAGTCAATTGAAATCACGAAGGACTTCAAACCAACTTGCAACAAACCAAGATCGTAATAATTCAGCACAACACAGCGAATGTTACATAGTCATTCATTGCCGACGAAGCGGCACCACAACGGAGTTATTAAGTTATTACAACACAAGTTCGAAGTAGCGGAAGCAAAATAATTACACACACTTGTCCAAAGTTTAGTTCACAAGTTCTTGTTATTGCCAAAGTCGTACACCGTCCATCCAAAAGCAGCATGTATGAATTTGTTAGAAAACCGTGCCCAACGGTTAGTCCTCATCCCCAGCGGGATGGAGATAGGTCTTGCAGAAGCCATCGTAAAAGATATCATCTGCAATAGGTGGGAATAAACACTAAGTACGAGATTGTACTCAGCTAGACTTACCCGTCAAGTAAAACATAAAAGACACCAAGGATCATGCAAGGCTAATATTTAAGTAGAACTGATAGACTCGACATTTGCCAAAAGCTTAAATTAAAACTAAATTATTGTGAGAGCATCATATTTATTCATCATCAGCCTACCACTAGATTAGCACCTGTACAAAAGCACTTCACTTGATTATTACAAGAAATAATAACCATATCAAGTTCATCATGTACTTTTCCTTGCTATCACCATTATCATGAACCAAAGTTCTTTAGTGAATGCTACGTTTGCCGCTACTCTGTCAAGTTCTCACTAACCAGGAGAGACGGCGATTCGAATCGAATTCCTATCCAGCTGGAGGGGTATTCCTAGCACTCACCCAAGCATCCCCCGTCGGAG
Source organism: Sorghum bicolor (assembly GCF_000003195.3). Taxonomy (NCBI): domain Eukaryota; kingdom Viridiplantae; phylum Streptophyta; class Magnoliopsida; order Poales; family Poaceae; genus Sorghum; species Sorghum bicolor. The sequence continues at coordinate 34,939,765 of NC_012879.2, forward strand.
AGCCAACGGGTCACCTTTGGTATGACTCAGGAATCGCGGTTCCGATCAGCGCCGCACTCCTAGGGCTACCACTCTGCCAGGGAGGTTAGGAATTTTAACTCACCTGCCTTTGGGCATACGCCAATGGTCCCCCGCACACCGCACTTCCTCCGGTAGTGCACACATTATACTTATCGGCCTTCCGGCCTGAGTCATATTACTCGGCTCCGCGGTCGGAACGAGTTATGCGGCCAACTAAGTGTCAGGCATGCGTTCAACATGACAAGAGGACGTACAACGGTCGGTCCTTAGCTGCCACAGACGGAGTTACTACAACCTTGCAAAACTCCGCCCGGCTTAAGTCAATTTAATCAGGTTCCACCCACGATAGCACATATAGTCCATCGTGATCCAACATATCCCTATATCACGCAGGTGACAGGAAATCAACCGACTTCTACCGATTAAAGCATGGCTAAGCTGCTACTCGATCCTAACTCTATACCCAGGGTAGGGTGAGTTATCTGGACAAGGATGGAGTAAAATGCAACAAAGGTTTCATCACAACTCCTATACTTAATGCATCAATAGATATAACATATTAAGTAAACTTTCAAATGAAGCTGGCTCGTGATTTGGGCACTCAACTTCTTCTTCGGGCTCCTCGAGTCTGACTTGCTCGACCTCCACCTCCTGGTTGCCCTCCTGGCCTTCAGGGTTCACTTGGAGCTCGTAGGAAGCGGTCGCGTCCGATGCACCTATTGCATGCTCAATGAATAAGAAGATGTGCATAATAAAGGATGAATGCTTGACACATAAATAAACTCACTGGACACTCATTTATGGAGTAAACTTCTAAGTTAACTCACAAAGGAAAACCACATTACTAACATCTAGACAAGTCAACCTATAAACAGCAAACAACACAAAACAGAACAGCTCAGAAAACAGGCCATAACTATTGCTACAAAGATCCAACAAACATAAGTGAGGACATTATGGAAAGCTTATGAAATTATCTACAAATCATCTTTGAACATCACAGCAAGATTCATAGGTTAACCAAGTCATTTAAACAAAGTTCCAGGTTCTGTCCCAGAAAAACAGAGAGCACCTATTTCTGCAACCCCACTTGGAACAGCTATAACTTTCAAACTACTGAACCAAAAGATCTCAAATTTAAACCACAGCTAGTCCTTCATGTTTAAAACAACTTTGATTTGGACAAGCCTTGCAGAAAACCAAGTTATCAACAAGTAAAGGTTGTATTACTCCCTTGCTGTCCAGAACAGCCTTTAACCCTTTAATTAATTGTTTGGTGACATAGCCAAAACATAATAGTGCCAACCAAATGGCTTATGAGCACAAGCACACCATAAGATAACCAGAACATCATATGAAAACCTCCAAACATTTACTGACAAGTCATTTATTAATTTAATTCTAGAGAGGAGCATAATTACAAGATACTAGTAAAAGTGCTCAGAAAAATCTACAAAAATTACAGAAGCACAAGCATAGCATCACAACATCACCATAAATTTTTCAGAGCAAAAGCACATGCCAAATTAAAGATATGCATTTAACATGTGACAAGGTGTTTATTTTATAAATTCAGAAACAATTGATTTCACAATTTTTGGATCACCAGAACCAGAGATATGGTTTTTGCAAGAAAGCCAAAAATCTGGATTTGAATAAAAGGAAGGAGGAGACCGTTGAGTCACTGACAGCGGGACCCTCGCGTCAGCGACACAGATAACAGAGGACCCCTTCGCCGGCGAATTCTCGCCGACGGTGAGCTTCTCCGGCGGATCCAAGGGCACCAGCGTGCTCCTGGAGAGATTCCGCACCGATGGAGGTAGGTGGTGCTAGGGTTTCGACTACGGAGAGGGGTCGCCGTCGGCCATGGTGACACGGCGGAGCAACCCCGGCTTACGCCGGCCATCTCCGACTGGTAGAGCGTCGGGGAAGGGCGGCTTAAGCATCAGTGAGTCAGCGCGGAGCTTTCTAGGTAGAAATGCCTAACCCTAATGGCTCCGGTGAGCCTGCTCACGTGCGAGGTGCTCGTCGGCGGTGAGCACGGCGGTGCGGCGGCCGTGTTCCCGCGCGACGGCGGTGTCTCAGCCGCAATGGCGTGGCATGGACCGATGTCAAGACCTAAGCAGACCCTAACGCTAACCAAAGTGAAGAAAGGGAGCAAGGGTGGAGCACCGGCGTGGTTCGCCGGAATCGGTGTCGCGACGGCCGTGAACCCGATGACGATGAACTCACGAAATGCCGCTCACCTCGGGGCGATCCCGTCCAACTGAAGGGTGGAGAAGATGGAGGAGCTTGAGGCGAACTTGGAGACGCTCGGAGGTGCGGCCAGACACAGAGGCGAGGGCGCGAGGAGCTTGCGAAGCTCTCGGCGGCAATGGCGACGGCGTTTCCGCCAGACAGAGTGCGAGAGAGAGGAAGGAGGAGAATGGACGGGCGCTGAGCGAGTGCGGGGCGCTGTGGCGTCCATGCCAACGCCGACGACCTGACGAGCAGGGCCATCGCCGGCGTACGGGCGCCATCTGGCAGACAGGTGTCGCTCCGGGCGTCCACGACGGCGAGCTCGGCTCTGATTCAGGCGACGCGATCACAGACTGAAACCTAATTTTGCATGATGGTTATCTCCTAATCCACTCGATGATTTTGCTGGCTAATTGCTCTATGCTGGAGAGCTACATGAGTACTCCAACATTGCTTACAAGATTAGATTCTGATTCGGGTTAGAATTCAAACTAGAGGATGAACAACACACCCTCGAGCAAACTGCTGCGATTCAAGACTTAGAAAATTTTCTAAGTGTTGGAAACAGCCCCAAATCTGCCTTGTGGGTCACTTTTGAGCTAGATGTGCTCATTTTCATGAGATGGCCATAAAACAACTTTTGTTCCTTATGAAATTTGATACAACTTTTCTGTAGAAAGTTTTGACATGCAAACATTTTATGAACCACTTTTTAAAAGCCTAAGCAAAAGAGGTTTCTAGGGCCTATTTGTGTAAGTATGACTTAAGTGATTATTTTGGAGAAGTGTTCAACATGAACATTGTTCCTAAGGTTGAGTTAAGCATAGATAAACTATTTATCAAGGCATAGCACACAAACCCAAGCATGGTTCACACATACATAAGCATAGGAAGACTATTTAAACAATTTAAATCACATTTTTGCATAGAATGACATGGCTCAAGATAGATGATGATCATGATATGCTTGAGGAGATGATGATGCTCATGCTATGCATATGATTTATGCAACCATAACACTGGGGTGTTACAGCCCTCCCCCCTTACAAAAATCTCGTCCCGAGATTTGAAAGCTTACTGATTTTCGAAGAATGTTTTGTAAACTTCTTTTAAATAATCCTCCGTCTCCCAAGTGGCATCTTCCTCCCCGTGGTTACTCCACAACACCTTGTAGAATTTAACCACACAATTACGGGTTACAAATTCCTTGTGGTCAAGAACCGCTACAGGTTTCTCTTCGTACACCAAATCAGATTTTAGCTTGATATCCCGAACTTCCACTCGTTCCTCCGGAACACGAAGGCATTTCTTCAATTGTGATACGTGGAAGACAGGAAAAATTGCTCGAAGCTCAACTGGTAGTTGAACTTTGTATGCCACATCCCCTTTCCTTTCAAGAATCCGATAGGGTCCCACATAACGGGGTGCAAGGTTTCGCTTGACTCCGAACCTTTGTACGCCCTTCATCGGAGACACCTTGATGTACACATGGTCACCGACTGCAAACTCAATCGGCTTCCTTCTCTTGTCAGCATAACTTTTCTGACGGGCTTGAGTAGCTGCCAGATGTTGCTGGATGGTACGAACTTGCTGCTCTGCTTCGTTCACGAAATCGATGCCATAATACCTTCGCTCGCCGGCTTCCACCCAATTTAGTGGGGTCCGACACTTTCGACCATAAAGTGCTTCAAATGGTGCCATCTTGATACTCTCTTGATAACAATTGTTGTAGGAGAACTCAGCTAATGGCAACCACTTAACCCAAGAACCCTTTGAAGAGAGAGCACATGCCCTCAACATATCTTCTAGGATTTGGTTGACCCTTTCAGTTTGACCTGCTGTTTGGGGATGATAAGCAGAACTATGGACTAAATGAGTACCAATCTGCTCATGCAGACACTCCCAAAAACGAGCAATGAACTGTGGTCCACGATCTGATATGATAGTTCGAGGCACACCATACTGACGAACAATGTGCTCGAAATACAATTCCGCATATTGATGTGGACGATAGTCAGTTCGGACTGGAATAAAACGAGAAACCTTGGTCAAACGATCTACAATCACCCAGATAGAGTCGTAACCCTTAACAGAAGTTGGGAGCCGAACAATGAAATCCATGTTCACTTCTTCCCATTTCCAACCAGGAATTGACAAGGGTTGAAGTAAAACAACTTTCATGTGCATGGCCTTCACATGACAACAATTGTCACAACGAGCGACAAAAGCAGCAATCTCCTTTTTCATCTTTGTCCACCAAAACAGAGGTTTCAGACCCTGATACATCTTGCTGCTACTAGGATGGATAGACAATTTGGATGAATGAGCTTCAGATAAGATCTGATTTCGCAGCTCTCGGTCTTTTGGAACCACTAGTCGATCCTTGAACCAAAGAATCCCGTTCTCATCGACCCGGAAATGCTTGGTTTCTTCTTCTTTCATTTTCCTCTTTATATGGTGGATACCTACATATGTTTGCTGCAATTCGATGACTCGATTGCGAAGAGTACTCTCCAGAGAAATCTGGTTGAGCACAAGTGGATGCATAAGATGTGACAACAACGGATCTTCCACTTGGATTGAGTGACAGTGCGCTTTCCGACTCAAGGCATCCGCAACCACATTTGCCTTGCTCGGATGATAGTGCACTTGTAGATTATAATCTTTAATCAACTCAAGCCACCTTCGTTGTCGCATGTTCAATTCAGGTTGAGTGAAGATATACTTGAGGCTCTTATGATCGGTGTAGATATTGCATAGATTACCCAGCAAATAATGCCTCCAGATCTTCAAAGCATGAACCACTGCTGCCAATTCTAAGTCATGAGTAGGGTAATTGACCTCATGCTTTCGAAGTTGGCGCGAGGCATACGCGATAACTCGACCTTCCTGCATCAACACACAGCCTAAACCAATACCCGACGCGTCGCAGAAGACATCGAAGGGCTTCTCGATATCAGGGTGAGCTAGGACGTGAGCAATGTCCTCAACTTGTGGAATGCCTCTTCACACTCAGGCGTCCACACAAACTTCTCATCTTTCTGAAGCAGATGGGTCATAGGCTTGGATATTTTTGAAAATTCCGAAATGAATCGACGATAATACCCAGCCAAACCAAGAAAACTCCGAACCTCGTGTACCAAAGTTGGAACTTTCCAATCCAGCACTTCTTGCACCTTAGCCGGATCCACCGATATGCCTTCTTTAGAAAAGACATGGCCCAAGAAAGGTACTTTCTTTAGCCAAAACTCGTTTGCTGAATTTTGCATAAAGCTGATGCTCACGCAAACGCGACAACACCACACGCAGATGCTCTGCATGCTCCTCTTCATTGCAAGAATATACGAAGATATCATCAATGAAGACCACCACTAACTTGTCCAATTCGGGCATGAACACCGAGTTCATGAGGTACATGAAATGAGCAGGTGCGTTCGTAAGACCGAAGGACATGACGAGATACTCATACAACCCATACCTCGTCGAGAAAGCTGTCTTAGGTACATCTTCAGGACGGATCTTGATCTGATGATACCCAGATCGCAAATCAATCTTGGAGAATACCTTGGCTTTAGACAACTGATCAAACAAGATGTCAATGCGAGGAAGAGGGTATTTATTCTTGATGGTCACCGCATTTAGGGGACGATAGTCCACACACATGCGCAAGGACTGATCCTTCTTCTTCACAATGATAGCCGGACAACCCCAAGGAAAAGAACTAGGACAGATAAGACCCTTCTTCAACAACTCATTCAGTTGGGTCTTAAGCTTAGCTAGCTCATTTGGTGGCATTCTATAAGGTCTTCTAGAGATAGGAGCGGTACCTGGAATCAATTCAATTTTGAACTCCACATCCCGATCTGGAGGAAGCCTAGGTAAATCATCAGGAAATACATCCGGGAACTCACACACCACCGGAATATCTTGGATGGCCTTAGCTGTAACTGCATTCATAGTGCTACAGATATGGATTTCTCAAGGACGCTTCCCTAGTATGTGGATCCCTCAACATCACTACACGAGTGGTGGTGTCGATAAGAACCCCTTACCACTCATCCAATTCATACCCAGAATTACATCTATGCCCACACCGGGTAAGACAACTAGATCAGCAAGAAACTGACGGCCTCCAATTTCCAGAGTTGCCCCAAAAACCACTTGATTAGTAGAAATATCATTCCCAGCAGCACTAATGCAATAACTACCCTTCTCAAGTGTACTGGTCTTGAGATTATGCTTAGACACAAAGTCTGAACTCACAAAAGAATGCGATGCTCCTGAATCAAAAAGCACAAGTGCATCACATTGGTTAACTAGGAACTTACCTGCTGTAACTACCTCACCAGCAGGGATTGCTTCCACAGTTGTATAGTGAACACGCCCTTGGCGGACGTTCCCTTGGTTGCCCTTCTTCGGAGTGTAAGGACAATTGCTCTGCCAGTGCTCGGTCTGATTGCAGTTCCAGCACGGACGGTTGGCAGGTGGAGTCTTGGCATAGCTGGGACCCGTGTTACCCCTAGGAAGAGCAATGGCGTAACCCTTGCGGAAACCCGTCTTCGCCTGATTCTTCTTCACAGGCGGGCGATACCGCTGGTTAGGCGTTGGAGCACGGATCGGTGGCCTAGCTACCACTGGAGCCTTGGACTGAGATGCCCCTGCCCCGTCCTCAAAAGCCCTCTTGCGAGTCCTGGTCGCAGTGTACATAGTGTTGTAGTTCTCTTGAGTAAGAGCATCACTGACAAACTCATTAAAAGTTGCACACTTAGTGCGGCCCATAGTCTTCAGCAACTTGGGACCAAGACCCCACTTGAAGCTAGCAATCTTCTTGGTCTCAGTATTCACAAACTCAGGAGCATACCTTGACAAATGATTGAAAGCATGCAAGTACTCCTTCAAAGTTTTGTTGCCCTGAGTCAACTGCATAAACTCGGTATGCTTCATTTCCATGACACCAGGAGGAATGAAATGCCCCTTGAATGCTTCACGGAAAAGATTCCAGTCAAGCACAATGTCGGCTGGAAGAGCTTCTCGATACTGATTCCACCAGATGCCTGCTGGACCTTGCAGTTGGTGAGCTGCATACTCCGCCTTCAGACCCTCGGTCAACCGAAGTAAGCGGAACTTTTGTTCCACCGTGTTCAGCCATTCCTCGGCTTGAAGGGGTTCTTCCGCCTCTCTAAAAGGTGGGGGCTTCATATCATGAAGTCCTTGAAGCTGCTGTACTGATTAGGTGCTGACCCTTCTTGTGCATTACGACCACCCTGATTTGCCATCCGATTGATGGTCTCAGTCAGCATCCTCTGATTTTCCACCATCATTTGCATCAGCTCAGCTTAATTTGGTGGTGGAGGAGGAGGGGGTGGGTTCATGTTTGCACGCTGTTCCGCACCTAGAGTGCCACGAGACATCTGTAAAGACACAGTCAGTGAGCATTGATGATGATAAGATTTGTCGTAGAAGAACTTATATTTATGCCTGAAAGTATTCGAGAGAATAGCTTTATAGAAAAGGCACAATAATTCAATTCCACAAAACAACATCACCAATCCAACATATGACAGAGATATCCAGAATATGCACCATCCGGAAAACATTGCCATGCAGTCGATCAAGATAAGACTAACAACATTGGGTCCATAAAGTTATTACACCATCACAGTACATGACATGAGTCAAAGGTCAAGGTTTTTGATTACAACATGGTTACAAAAGCATCACTGCTAACTGCCAGACTACAAAAGATCCTCACATAACAACTACCCACTACTCCCTACATTCCAGGCTCATCGTCCGAGTCAGCGTCGAAGATCGCCTCTCCATCCTCGTCGCTAACTGGCTCAAGCTCCTCGTCCTCCACGTCCTCGTGCAAGGGTGGTGCAGCCGCTGCTGGTCCATCGACCTCCATACCATCATCATCGGCCACAATCACCTGAGGTCCCACCTCTGGATACACGGGCACAGGGCGAGGAATAGGGTGTAGCAAGTTGTTGAGACGGTGAATCTCCACAAGGCCAGCCTCAATCTGATCCTGCAGATAGTTCTCCCGCCCAAGCGACTAAATCCGGTGCATCACCCATGCCCGGCGCCTGTTCTCCGACACGCGGAGTGCAGTGTCCCTCTCACGAGTGATCTGCACCAAGCGCTCCTGCACTGTCTCCCTCTCTCTAGCTAACTGATTCATCTGGTCCTGCTTATGATCTCTCTCCCTAATGGCCTTCACCCACTGCTGCATACGGTACTCCGCAATGTCTTCCCAGTCATTGCGGTCCTTCTGGGCTTGCTCCAGGAGTCTAGCTTGCTTGCGAAACTTGCGAGCGCGCTTTTCAGCCTTCCGTTGCAGGTCCTGAGCCTGACGAACAGCCACCATCACCTGTGCATAGGTGTCCTCTCACTGACTGAACAGCTTGAGCACAGCCATCATAGCACTCATAGCAGGACTGGAACTCTCAGCTCGCTCTCCCCTGCCTCGGACCAATGCACAACCATCAGCGTGCTTCCACTCCGCTGCTGCTGGGTCAGCACGGGGAATGGAGGCCGCTGGTCCTCCTGTCAGCTCATCACCAAACCTCTGACAGATATCGAGCAGCATAGTCTGGGCTGCAACCTGAGCTGCTTCCCAAGGAGTCTGCCCATCTGAGCTGCAGGTCCACCCTGCCCATGCAGGCTTGCTCCCATGTGGAGGGACAACTCCCTGCGCAGCAAACTACCACTGTAACACCCTAGGTGTTAAGCTTGCACTTAGCCTTATCAAAGCAATGCATAAGCATTCTCATCAAGCATAGCATCATGAGCATGTCATTTCATCCCAAAACATGATTTTATGTGCTTTATTTCATGTGTTTTAATTATGCTAAAAATATGATGCTTGCTTCTAAAAATGTGAAATATTCAAACTAGGTTGATTTATGTGTAAGAAGAATTTAGAGTATTTTTGTGTAAATTTTGGAGCCATGAAATTTGAGAAATGGAATTTATACAAGATTTCCAAATTGAATTTATTTAAAAACTTAGAACTAAGTTTTAATTTGCAATTCAAATTCTTGCTTATTAAACCAAAGTTGTAGAGTTTTTGTTTTGAAACAACTTTGTTTTTGGGAGCAAGAGGTGAAAGTGGTTTTAAATTGGTCCAAATAAATTTAGAAAGAATTTGGAGAAAAGAAATTCAAAAAAAAGGAAAGGGGCAGGCGCTGCTGGGCCAACCCCGCTTCCCTTTCGGCCCAGCGAGCGGCCTGGCCTGCTCCCCCTCTCCTTCTCTCTCCCGCGCGCGGACGCGCCTCGCTCCACCCGGCGCCAGCCACGTGGCGGCCGTACGCCGGCGTTGGACGCGCCGCGGCCGGCCTCCAACCCCCTGGTCAGGACGCCGGCTCGGGCTCCCAGACCATTCCCTCCGTTCTGTCCCCCGCGCCCTCCTTCTCCTTCCTCCCTCCGCTCGCACCGCGCAGCAGCAGCAGCTCTGCCGCACGCCATTGCCGGAGAAAGTCCCGCCGCTCGCCGCCGACCGTACCAGAGCTCCAAGCTCACCGCCGAGAAAACCAGCGCACTCGCCATCGCTGCGGTAAGCCCCTCCGTCCGCTCTACCATGGTGAGAAGCAACCGTGCACCGAGAATCGCTCGCCGGAGTTGCCCCGAGCTCGCCGGAGTACTCCGCCGCGACGGATCTTGCGATATCCTGCCTGGTTTCGCTCGCTCTTTAGCGCGTTAGGTCCGTAGCTCGATGGGGAAGCTCGGAGGAGCTTTTGCGCGCGCTCTACCGCACCGGAGCGGCCTGGCCACGGCGAGCAGCGCCGCCGTGCTGCCATGCATGCTCGTCGGAGGTGTTCCAGTCATCCTCCGGCCAATCCAAGGGTACCGTTGGGTGCGCCTCGCTGCGGGGAGCACGTTGGTGCTTACCCCGTGGCCGGAGACCTCACCGCCGGCGAGATCCGCTCGTCGGAGGTGAGCTCCCTCTCGGTCTCCCTGACCGGTGGGGTCGGGGACCCACTGTCAGTCGCAAGGGGACCCCGGTGGGTGTACATCTGGGTGCGCGTAGTCTTTTTCGTCGGTTTTCTTGAATAAATGATTTCCAGAAATTGATTCAAAACTTATAAAATTTATATCTTGAGTTCTACAGCTCCAAATTGGATGAAATAAATTTTGGTGTGCTCTATATTTCCAGATCTACAGTTTGATGTAATTTCATGTCATGTTTGAGTAACTTTTCTGAATAAATATATTTAATCCATGTTTTTGCCAAACTTGGAAAATGCATAGTAAATAAAATATGGCTCAGAAAAATGTGAAACTTGATTTGTTGGCTCTGCATGTATGTTTAGTCACTGGGAAAATATTGCTACATATTATTTGGTGTATAAATGAATTTATGGTAATTTAAATGCTTGCATGACAGTGATTTATGATTTTTAGTAATTATTTGGATCATGCAATAAATCTGGAAAATTTTGTGAGTGTTTCTTATGATATTAGACAAATTGTAAAAATATGAAATCTGTTGTTTGACACTTATATCACAGTAGAGTGATTATACTTACCATATTAATTAATCTTGTGATTTTTGTGACTCAAAATAAGTATCCAAAAATTATGAAAAATTTACAGTAGACTTTATGCTTAGCTGGTAGTCTCCTGTAATTTTTGTGGAATTTATTGATGAACAGAACTGCATGTGAATTTTAATGGGCCTAGAAATGAATAAAGAAAATTATGAATCGTTGTATATATAGGTTGAATAGAATAAGTTGGGTTTGGTGTATCTTTGAAGCATCATGTGGGTTGCTGGTTGCATTTGAAAAATAATTAAAGAAGGGAATGCAATAGATGTTTGATTCTATTGTTTGTTCTTGGATGATGTGGACTACCTTGTAATGAGCATGACCAAGTGTATCACCTATGCATCATATCATGACTCCTTCAATACCTTCTCATACAAGCATCCACTCTGGTATCTCGCACTCCACTCATGAGCACACATGCATCATACAGGCTCACAGGAGAACGAAGTGGGACCCGAGGAGCCAGAGGAGATTCAGGAGCAGGAACCTCCGGAAGCACAGGAACCCGGAGAGGAGCTGCAGGAGTGTCCGGATCACCGACCCAGCACTTTTGAGAAAGGCAAGCCCCGGAGCATTCTAAGTCTCCCTATTCTCGCTAACTTACACTATATATTACACTTGTTCTACTATATTGCATTTAAGTGATAGGAGTTGCTTGATACCGTTAATGCATATGTACTCCTTGTTATCCCTACTCGTTACCTACCTTGTCCTATGTAGATAGGCGCGGAGTCTATGCTTAGATTGCTTAGTCCGGTAGAAGTCGGGTGATTTCCTGTCACCTGCGAGCTATAGGTGGATACCTACTTGTTTAAGCAGTGACTGCTTTGGGAAAAGAATAACCAAGTGCAGAATGAAATTGGAGGCCGGGCAGGGTCTTATGGTGGGTTGACCATAGTGCTCCTGCCTGTGTCGATTAAGGACCGATCGTTGACGGCCCTCTTGTCATGTTGAACGCATGCCCCACATTTAGCTGGAAGGATAAGTCGTTCCGACCGCGAAGCCTGAGCACTATCCGGGCCGGGAATCGGCCTGATGTACGCGCTGTATTGGTGATGGTTGAGGAGAACGACGAGGGCGCGGCGCGCAACCTTGGTATACCTTGGATACCTCGGTCGCCGGAACGGTCCTCGGATATGGGTGGTGCCTGTCGAACCCGCGAATTGGTCCTGGATAGTGCAATACGGTGATCTGTAGCTCACTTGATCAGTGAGTGTGGTTTGTGTGGGGAATAAACTCGCCAGCTGGTTAGAAATCGATTCGAATCGCCATCGCTCCTGGATAGTGAGCACTTGACATGAGCCCTGTCCTCGTAGTAAGGACTATGGAACACTTGGGTTATAATGATAAATGGTTTTAAGAAATGCTATGATGAGGTACTATCATAACACTATACTTGCTTGTGGTAGTGCATGTGCAAACGTAGATATTAGGTAATGATACTTTCAATTTGAGCAAATTAAAAGAAGAAAGATGTATGTAGTTTATGATAATAGAATCCTGCGGTTTTGCAAAATAATCGTCAGCTACCCCACTATATAGCCTTCATGATCCTTGATGAGTCTTTATTTTAATTTATGACAGGTAAGTCTAGCTAAGTACCTTCTCGTACTCAGGGTTCTCCTCCCATGTTGTTTTGCAGATGGTCAAATGTACTTTGGTTATTGCATCCTCTGTCTGTACCCAGCCACGGGTGATGACTAGACCAAGGGCGATGGTCACTCCGTCTCTTCTTTTGCTTTTGTGGGAATGACCGAACTATGGCACTGTTTCAGACTAAATGTGTGTGTTGTATTTTCAAATTATGAAGCTTCCGCTACTTGAAGAACTTGGTTTGTAATAACTTTAAGAACTCCGATGTATTTTATGAATGTTGTAATCTGGATGCATTTGTGAATGGCGGCCGCTAAACTTATTACGATCTTGGCTGTTGTGCGATGTGTGGTTTGAAATCCTTCGAGATTTCACGGACTACCGGGATTATATGGGCTTAAGCGTGATGGTTTGACTATGCAAATGGTCACTGTTAGGCTTAATCTCTTATAATTTGGTCGGTTCTGTTACAACCACAACTCTCCGGTCCTTTCCATCTCCCACCAAGAATACTGAGGTGGCTCAGTATACCCCACAGACTAAAGCACCCTCCAAAGCAAGGAAGGATTAGGAATACCATGGGTAAGAGAGGATTAAATATTAAGCAACATTTATTTAATTAAAGGGGACAACATGGTAAGGGAAGGAGTAAACAGAATGTATGTATGAATGCGACATGATGCATGCACGAACCGTACGTCCTCACAAACTTAGAAAATTAATATTCTAACGCATATACGGTGGCATACATTCGTCTCTCGATACGATAACTAGCGAATTACACGTGTGCTGTTAGAGTACCTGCAGAAAACTTCATTGCAGCCCAACAGTTCCCAATATATCCCTCAAGAAAGCAGTAAACTAAGTGCACATTGCTTGGACATGCCCAACATGCACAAACAATGACACCACAGCTACCCGAGAATTTAAATGCTCCCCAATTAAGTTTCTTTTGTGGTTCCATGGTCTTGACATGTGACCACTCCAGAAAACCACCGTGAACACTCCCCTAGACCGCCGTTTGGACGATCATGCTCTCACAGCTCACACTTACCAGAGCGTAGGTGCGATGTTGCATAATTTAAATCTAGCGACATATGTGGCTAATTCACATATGAAGGCTACCTCCACCATTAGACCACAGGGTAGCATAGTGCGGTCATCACACATCCATACCTGAGTACTGCCGGAGATGCATAATTAAAACCCCCCAAGTCAGTACTTAAATAGCCACCTATAGTCCTTATATGGGCAAGGAGGATTCGACCACTGGCATAATTTAAGTGTTGATTTTAAAAATTTATTTAAAAACTCTTTTGTTTTTAAATACACAAACGCTGCATTTATAATGCTGAACTTACTTCGATGCCAGCTGTCACAGAACCGACCAAACTATAAGAGTTCAAGTGTAGAAACGATCGACAAGCAATCAAGTTTCCAAACTTGAGCCCATATAATCCCGGTAGTCAATTGAAATCACGAAGGACTTCAAACCAACTTGCAACAAACCAAGATCATAATAATTCAGCACAACACAACGAATGTTACATAGTCATTCATTGCCGACGAAGCGGCACCACATCAGAGTTATTAAGTTATTACAACACAAGTTCGAAGTAGCGGAAGGAAAATAATTACACACACTTGTCCAAAGTTTAGTTCACAAGTTCTTGTTATTGGCAGAGTCGTACACCGTCCATCCAAAAGCAGCAGGTACGAATTTGTTAGAGAACCGTGCCCAACGGTTAGTCCTCATCCCAGCGGGATGGAGACAGGTCTTGCAGAAGCCATCGTAAAAGATATCATCTGCAACAGGTGGGAATAAACCCTGAGTACAAGATTGTACTCAGCTAGACTTACCCGTCTAGTAAAACATAAAAGACACCAAGGATCATGCAAGGCTAATATTTAAGTAGAGCTGATAGACTCGACATTTGCCAAAAGCTTAAATTATAACTAAATTATTGTGAGAGCATCATATTTATTCATCATCAGCCTACCACTAGATTAGCACCTGTACTAAAGCACTTCACTTGATTATTACAAGCAATAATATCCATATCAAGTTCATCCTGTACTTTTCCTTGCTATCACCATTATCATGAACCAAAGTTCTTTAGTGAATGCTACGTTTGCCGCTGCTCTGTCAAGTTCTCACTAACCGGGAGAGAGGCGATTCGAATCAAATTGCTATCCAGCTGGAGGGGTATTCCTAGCACTCACCCAAACATCCCCCGTCGGAGAGCCAACGGGTCACCTTTGGTACGACTCAGGAATCACGGTTCCGATCAGCGCCGCACTCCCAGGGCTACCACTCTGCCAGGGAGGTCAGGAATTTTAACTCACCTACCTTTGGGCTTGCGCCAATGGTCCCCCGCACACCGCACTTTCTTCGGTAGTGCGTACTTTATACTTATCGGCCTTCCGGCCTGAGTCATATTACTCGGCTTCGCGGTCGGAACGAGTTATCCGGCCAACTAAGTTTCAGGCATGCGTTCAACATGACAAGAGGACATACAACGGTCGGTCCTTAGCTGCCACAGACGGAGTTACTACAACCTTGCAAAACTCCGCCCGGCTTAAGTCAATTTAATCAGGTTCCACCCGCGATAGCACATATAGTCCATCGTGATCCAACATAACCCTATATCGCGCAGGTGACAGGAAATCACCCGACTTCTACCGATTAAAGCATGGCTAAGCTGCTATTCAATCCTAAGCCTATAACCAGGGCAGGGTGAGTTATCTGGACAAGGATGGAGAAAAATGCAGCAAAGGTTTCATCACAACTCCTATACTTAATGCATCAATAGATATAACATATTAAGTAAACTTTCGAAAGTAAAGGGAGGCTTAGAATACTCCAGGGCTTGCCTTTCACAAACGAAGTTGGCTCGTGATTTGGGCACTCAACTTCTTCTTCGGGCTCCTCGAGTCTGACTTGCTGGACCTCCACCTCCGGGTTGCCCTCCTGGCCTTCGGGGTTCACTTGGAGCTCGTAGGAAGCGGTCACGTCCGATGCACCTATTGCATGCTCAATGAATAAGAAGATGTGCATAATAAAGGATGAATGCTTGACACATAAATAAACTCACTGGACACTCATTTATGGAGTGAACTTCTAAGTTAACTCACAAAAGAAAAACCACATGACTAACAACTATACAAGTCAACCTATAAACACCAAACAACACAAAACAGAACAGCTCAGAAAACAGGCCATAACTATTGCTACAAAGATCCAACAAACTTAAGTGAGGGCATTCTGGAAAGCTTATGAAATTATCTACAAATCATCTTTGAACATCACAGCAAGATTCATAGGTTAACCAAGTCATTTAAACAAAGTTCCAGGTTCTGTCCCAGAAAAACAGAGAGCACCTATTTCTGGAACCCCACTTGGAACGACCATAACTTTCAAACTACTCAACCAAAAGATCTCAAATTTAAACCACAGCTAGTCCATAAAGTTTACAACAACGTTGATTTAGACAAGCCTCCCAGAAAACCAAGTTATCAACAAGTAAAGGTTGTATTACTCCCTTGCTGTCCAGAACAGCCTTTAACCCTTTAATTAATTGTTTGGTGACATAGCCAAAATATAATAGTGCCAACCAAATGGCTTATGAGCACAAGCACACCATAAGATAACCAGAACATCATATGAAAACCTCCAAACATTTACTTACAAGTCATTTATTAATTTAATTCTAGAGAGGAGCAAAATTACAAGATACTAGTAAAATTGCTCAGAAAAATCTACAAAAATTACAGAAGCACAAGCATAGCATCACAACATCACCATAAATTTTTCAGAGCAAAAGCACATGCCAAATTGAAGATATGCATTTAACATGTGACAAGGTGTTTATTTCATAAATTTAGAAACATGGCTTATATGATGTCAAACAACAGATTTCAGATTATTTACATGTTACTAATACCATAAACAAGTTTTCCACCAAAGTAGAGCACCAGCATAAGCACTAATTATTTGCTATGATTTTAATAAGAAAACAAGCCATATCTCAATCATAAATTACCTATCACAGCTATAGTACTCCAAAAATCATGAAATATTTAGCCTAGCATTCTAGTACCACACAGAGACTACCATAAAAATTTCATAGGAAAATAAGCAGTATAACAAGAGATATGAATTTATTCATGAATAACAAGATTAAATCCTAATAAATATTTTTCCCAGAAAACATGGTTCATTTTATATTTTTATTAAAAACTAGCCATCTCAAGGAATACCACAAAACTGATTTCACAAATTTTGGATCACCAGAACCAGAGATATGATTTTTGTAAGAAAGCCAAAAATCTGGATTTGAATAAAAGGAAGGAGGAGACCGTTGAGTCACTGACAGCAGGACCCTCGCGTCAGCGACATAGAGAACAGAGGACCCCTTCGCCGGCGAATGCTCGCCGACCGTGAGCTTCTCTGGCGGATCCAAGGGCACTAGCGTGCTCCTGGAGAGATTCCGCACCGATGGAGGTAGGTGGCGCTAGGGTTTCGACTACAGAGAGGGGTCAGCGTCGGCCATGGCGGCACGGCGGAGCTACCCCGGCTTACGCCGGCCATCTCCGACCGGTAGAGCGTCGGGGAAGGGCGGCTTAAGAATCAGTGAGTCAGCGCGGAGCTTTCTAGGTAGAAACGCCTAACCCTAACGGCTCCGGTGAGCCTGCTCACGTGCGAGGTGCTCGTCGGCGGTGAGCACGGCGGTGCGGCGGCCGTGTTCCCGCGCGGCAGCCGTGTCTCAGCCGCAATGGCGTGGCGCGGACCGACGTCAAGACCTAAGCAGACCCTAATGCTACCCAAAGAGAAGAAAGGGAGCAAGGGTGGAGCAGCGGCGAGGTTCGCCGGAATCGGTGTCGCGACGGCCGTGAACCCGATGACGATGAACTCGCGAAATGCCGCTCACCTCGGGGAGATCTCGTCCAACTGAAGGGTGGATAAGATGGAGGAGCTTGAGGCGAACTTGGAGAAGCTCGGAGGCGCGGCCAGACGCAGAGGCGAGGGCGCGAGGAGCTTGCGAAGCTCTCGGCGGCAATGGCGACGGCGTTTCCGCCAAACAAAGTGCGAGAGAGAGGAAGGAGGAGAATGGACGGGCGCTGAGCGAGTGCGCGGCGCCGTGGCGTCCATGCCAACGCTGACGACCTGACGAGAGGGGCCATCACCGGTGTACGGGCGCCATCTGGCGGACAGGTGTCGCTCCGGGCGTCCACGACGGCGAGCTCGGCTCTGATTCAGGCGACGCGATCACCGACTGAAACCCGATTTTGCACGATGATTATCTCCTAATCCACTCGATGATTTTGCTGGCTAATTGCTCTATGCTGGAGAGCTACATGAGTACTCCAGCATTGCTTACAAGATCAGAGTCTGATTCAGGCTAGAATTCAAACTGGAGGATGAACAACACACCCTCGAGCAAACTGCTGCGATTCAAGACTTAGAAAATGTTCTAAGTGTTGGAAACAGCCCCAAATCTGCCTTGTGGGTCACTTTTGAGCTAGATGTGTTCATTTTCATGAGATGGCCATAAAACAACTTTTGTTCCTTATAAAATTTTCTACAACTTTGCTGTAGAAAGTTTTGACATGCAAACATTTTATGAAACACTTTTTAAAAGCCTAAGCAAAAGAGGTTTCTAGGGCCTATTTGTGTAAGTATGACTTAAGTGATTATTTTGGAGAAGTGATCAACATGAACATTGTTCCTAAGGTTGAGTTAAGCACAGATAAACTATTTAACAAGGCATAGCACACAAACCCAAGCATGGTTCACACATACATAAGCATAGGAAGACTATTTAAACAATTTAAATCACATTTTTGCATAGAATGACATGGCTCAAGATAGATGATGATCATGATATGCTTGAGTAGATGATGATGCTCATGCTATGCATATGATTTTTGCAACCATAACACTAGGGTGTTACATAGAGATAGGTGCGGTACCCGAAATTAAGTCAATTTTAAACTCTATGTCTCTATCCGGTGGCAACCCGGGCAGATCCTCTGGAAATACATCCGGAAACTCAAACACTACAGGAATCTCCGCCATAGTGAGTGGTCTAATAGCATTGGCAGCGTGACGGATGTCATCATTCTTGGGAAGCTGGACTAGGAAGGCTTCTTTGCTATCAGGCTCTCGCAAAATGACTACCCTCGTGGAGGTGCTATTAGTACCCCATGCTTGCTCATCCAATTCATTCCGAGAATAACATCTATCCCTAAGCCTGGCAAGATTACTAAATCTGCTGAATAAGCACGCCCTTCAATGGCGATATGAACGTCCCTCACTACTTGGTTTGTAGCAATTTGATTACCTGCAGCACTAATGCAAAATTTGCCACTGTCAAGATCAACTACATGCTGTCCATGCTTAGATGCGAATGCTTGACTCATAAATGAATGCAAAGCTCCAGAATCAAACAAGACAACTGCAGGATGTTGATTGACAAGAAACATACCAGCGGTGACCACTTCACCTTCCGGTATTTCTTCAACAATGGTATAGTGCACTCGGCCAGTACGGTTGTTACCTCCAGCTGCAAAATTCCTCTTGGGATAAGGGCAATCTCTCGCCCAGTGACCAACTTGTTTGCAATTGAAGCAGGGATGGTTATCAGGGGGAGTCTTGGGACCTCCTTGACCCGTAGCACCCTTGGGGAGAGCAACTGTGAAGGACTTGCGAGCTCCTGTCTTCACATTTGACTTTTTCTGCGGCGGCCTGTACCTTGTCACAGCATTGGGTGGGCGATAGGCCGGTTTGCTTGTCACTGGAGCCTTGGACTGTGAAGCACCTGCTCATAGGCCCTCTTGCGGTTCTTGGACGCGGCATACACAGTGTTGGAGTTCTCTTGAGTCAACGCATCGCTCACAAACTCATTAAAGGTGGTACTCTTGTTACCAGCCATGTTCTTGGACAGCTTGGGTCATAATCCTCTCTTGAAACTAGCAAGCTTCTTGACATCAGTATCAACCATTTCAGGAGCATAGCGAGACAAATTATTAAACGCATGAAGATACTCAGTCAAACTTTTAGTGCCCTGTGTCAAGTTCATGAACTCAGTGTGCTTGATAGTCATTAAGCCTTGGGGAATATAGGTGTTTCGGAAAGCAGTTTTGAACTGATCCCAGGTCACCACAGCATTGGCAGGTAAGCTGGTCCTGTAATGACTGCACCAAACACCTGCTTTGCCCTCCAACTGGTGGGCTGCATACTCCACCTTTAGCTCCTCTGTCACCCTCCGCAAGCGGAACTTCTGCTCGAGAGTGTTGAGCCATTCATCAGCTTCTAGAGGTTCAACAGCCTCCTTAAAAAGCGGCGGCTTCATGTCTTGGAAATCCTTAAAACTACTGTGCTGATTTGCCTCCACCTTGACGGACATGACGACCACCCCGGTTTTGCTGTGGCATGGTCTGCATAGCTTCATTGAGCATTTGCTAGCCCTCGACAAGAGCTGCCAAGAGCTCAGTAGGCGTAGGCGGGGGAGGAGGTGGTGGTGGCGGCACCTCATTGTGACTGGAGCGAGTATTGCGAGCCATCTGCACAAGGCATACCAAGTGACCGTTTAGGATAACAGATATAATTGCCATGAACCTCAATTGCTGCCATACGGAATTTAATGAAATAAATTCACATAATTTAAGGCACAATAATCCATGTACAACAAGAGAATATCATCCACGCCACTTGGTTATTCTCGCGATCATTCACAGTCACAATTCACAAGGATTAAGTCATTGCAGAAAATTATTTAAGCTCAACATAAACATGGAGCATCACAAATAAGTGCATAGGGTTACATATAGTCATCGCCACAACTTAAGTCTTACAGGAGGACACCATGGCCAATACATAGAGTCTCAGCTGAAATTCAGATTACATGTCCATTACATAAAGAGATGGAAACTGATACATGAGCATGAACATCATTGCTAGGCTACATATCTTCCTCGGATTCTCCATTAGAAATGATGCCATCATCTTGATCTTCCTCACTAGGAGCTTCCTCATGATTAAAGGGGACAGGATGTGGGATAGGATTTATGATATTATTTAGGCGATGGACATCTAACTGCAGCTCAGCAATCCTAGTGATCAGTTCTTCCTCTCTAATTTCAGCATGGAACAAAGCTCTAACTCTAGCAGCTTCTCTATTCTCTGCCAAGCACATAGCCTCATCTCTCTCAAGTCATTTGCATCATGCGGGCTTGTGCCTCATTGCGCTCCCTAACTGCGTTTTCAACTTGGTTGCGGCGGGCTTGCAAAGCGGTGTGATAGTTTTGGATTTCAGCTTGTGCCTCCCTAAAAGCCTTGCGGTGCTTGCGCATGCGCTTGCGCAGTTTGCACTGCCCAACATGAGCTTGTTGGAGCGCTAGCATGGCGTCTATGTAGGTGTCCTGGCGTACATAGTACAGCTTAAGTACCGCCAGCATGGCACTCGTGACAGGGCTAGAGCTATATCCTGGCATGGTTTCTCTCATCTCTAAAGGCTCATTTCCTATCTGAGACACAAATGTGTCAGTCACACTCACACTAGGGATGGATCCAGCTGGGCCATTCACTAGCTCATCACCATAATCTTGGCATATCTCCAGCAATACTTCTAAGGCTGCTACTTGGGCACTCTCCCAAGGAGTTTGGCCATCGCACTCTACTATCCAACCTAGCCACTGTGGGTTATTTGGACAAGGGGGAACTATAATTTGGACATCTACCCAAGGTAAGGCTCCTGCATGCTCAGACTCGGTCCAAGTGTACTTAGGTGGTTCCTCATATCCAACTGAACTTAGCACCCTCCACAACAAAGTAGGAGTGCCAAACATGTCCACGAAAGTCTCACTTGCGTGTGGGGCTGCCATCTGTAGAAAGACCACATTTGAGTAAGGGAGATCAATTACAAGGAAAGGTAAATAGATATATTTTCAGAATTTAATACTTAAGTAGTGCATAAGGAATGTATGAATGATTCATGATGCATGCACGTTCCATACGTCCTTTCCATTCCTAGAAGAAAGTTCTAACGGTATAGTCGGTCGCATACATACGTGCACTCTTTATACGCAACTACACGGTCTACACGTTTCGTTGTTAGTGTACCTGCAGAAAATTCATTTCAGCCCAACCCCTCAAGAGTATATGTGCAGAAATGAAAATTCAATCATGTTCATTCAAGCTAGGTACTTCGATATATATTCTCGAACATATGTCGCAGCACCCTACCCATTTGGGATACACCCACATATACATCAAATATGTATACGTGGCTGCATCTACTACCCACAATTAAGTACCTTCATATATACATGTGTAAACATGTAAATATTCCAGTAACCACAGCTAACACTCCCCTAGACCGACGGTTGGACGGTCATGCTCTCACAGCTCACACTTACCATAGCGTAGAGGCATATAGATCCATACATTACCACCCAAGCAAGTGGTATCCATACAATTTCACGCCGTATGAACGACGAAAGAAAAACAAACAATGCTTACCATGGCGTACAGGTATGTGATCCATTCATTACTACTTAAGTAAGTGGCATCCATATTATTGCACGCCATATGGACGACGAAAGAAAAAACCCCCATGTTAGTAATATTAAGCCACCTAGAAGTCCTTATATGGGCATAAAGGGTATGACCACTGGCATGGTATAAGTTATTAAAATATTTTTAAAACAGCCCTAGGCATAGTCTAATTTTGCCAAATCAGCTTGGGAAAACCAAATTCATTTGATTTTAAATACATCTGTGATGGTTAAATGCTTAATCTTGCTCTGATGCCAGCTGTAACAGAACTGTCCAATTTATAAGAATTCAAGTGAATTAGCGACCACGAAAGCAGTCAAGCCAATGGACTTGAACCCATATAAACCTGGTAGTCCGACGAAATCTCAAAAGACCTCCATTCAACCAACATACAACCAAGATCGTACATGATCAAGCATCGCCATCACAGATTACAAACATTCATCACAGAACATAGTTTTACATCACATCAGAGTTTAAGCAAGGTTATTACAAACCAGTTTGGTAGCGGAAACAAAGTAGTTTTAAACATCACCCACACTCAGTTTAAATTACATGTCAGTTCCAGGGTCAACCCAACAAAAGCACAACTGAAGATAAAGAAGATGATTGTTGGGTATTTTAAACGCAAACAGAAAAATCCGCAAGCGCACGGATACCGATGTAGCTTTCACCCGGGAGTATTCCAGAGTATCGATTTTCCACAGAGAACGTGAGTGTACTAATTAAGATCCAAGATCGCCCAAGGATAACTATATAATTATTTTTGGTGGGAAGAGAGGAAGTTTCCTGAGAGTTCTCTAGTTGATCTAAGAATCAAGATTTACTTCAAGATTATCTATTTCGGGACATCAGAACACTAACCACAGAAAGAGATGAGAAGGGGGCTAGGAAGTTCTGACTACGGTCCTACAAACACCGATCCGAACGAAGTGGAATACGTCGACCGTTAGGGCTGTCACTACCCTAAGGCTACCACAACAATCCGCAGGATTGGGTGCAATTCCAGGTAATTGCAAGACTAAACACCACGTCTAATCTATTAATTACTACTCTAATGTTTCAAAGATTAGAGCACTTGATGCAAGCGAGAATCCAATAAATAACTTGAATGTAAATAAAATTAATTAAAGAACTCAGGAATTGTGAATTGAAGAACCTGGAGAACGATGAAGAACGAACCAGATGCTGCAAAAGTACAATGTTGAGGAAGATCCGACAGATCCGGCTCCTCCTCCGCTCTCCTCTTCTCTCTCCCTATTTTCTAGATTACAACTAGAACTAACTAGAACTAGAACAAGAGGAACTAGAACTAGAACTAGATGAACTAGAACTAGATCTAGATGAACTAGAGGTAGAACTAGAAGAACTAGAGGGATCCTCTATACTTGGATGAAGAACTGAAACCCTAGCTTTGATTCTGTAGAAGAGGTATGATCTCCAGGGGCCAGGGGGTCTGGTTTTATAGTCCCTTCAAGTGAATCTGGGCCGTCGGATCAAACCGACATTGATCGCACAGTTTTCCTTGATCCTTTAGGTTGGTGGAGCATAATACGCGAAACGGGTCCGAATTGGACACTGTAGCTGGGCGGGCGCCCAGGAGAGTTGGGCGGGCGCCCTGCCTCCGAGCCCGATCGGCCTCCCGTTCGTTCCTGTGGCTTCTGGAGTCTTCTAGATGGTAGAAAATTGCGCGGCACGTTAATATCTCTATGTAAACCCGACGTGTGGGCCTTTCTTCCGTATTTCCTGATAACCCCCTGCAGAAATAGACAAACACCAAAACTCATGGAATTCTGTCAGATAAAACCCTAAGTCTAGGTGTTGGTTGTATTTGGATCCTTTTCTATGATTAGTTGATGGTTAAATGTGAGCATTAAGGACCGTCAACAAGCTCCCCCAAGCTTAACCTTTGCTCGTCCCTGAGCAAAGATGAACTCAAGAGTTTCTGCAGTGGTTTTATACCTTAAAGATACACATGGGTTCAAACAAGATCTCATCTCTGGGTTAGGGTAAACTGTTAAGATTTAAACTCACGCATTGTACCTTCCACCATGGGGCTTGCAACCGTCACCTATGTCTTGAGCAGTTAAAAGATAGAACGGTCTAGTCAAGCGCCATGTCTCTTGTTCTTCGATTAACTATAGCTCTGGAGTTTTTGCAGATTTTCAAATAAAACTCAGAGATTCCTTGTATGACTCTCTCTAGTCTCTATTTTGTGGTATTTCTGGATCCTTACTAAGGCAGTAATGGTGTATGCCTTCTCTCAAAATATGTGGTATTTTTGGCTTGAGGCATAGTGACATTTCCTTCACTCTCACCCTACTCTAATAAGGCTTTTGATATCTGGAGCTCATAGGTGGGAGACAGCTAATACATACTTACAAGACATTTATTGCATAGTCAAACCATGGATCTAGAAGAACAAGTCAATAAGTCAAATCAAGATGTGCATGTGTGGCAAATGAATGATGTATGGTGATGATGGTGATAACGATGGTGAAAGTCTAATTCCACTTATGCTCTTTTGAGGGGATACATACCTTTCTTGCTCTTTTGAAACTTTTTGAGGAGAATGAGATGCTCTATATTTTCTTTTTCTCTCACGTGGGTATCTTGTACCCCTAATTCTACTGTCGGACACTTGTCCATTTTTACCTCTCATCTCACTTTTTCTTTCTTTCGAGGTTCCGGGCACTTGCCCCTTTTTATTTCCTCATATCTCTTTTTTTCTATCTTTTTTTTAGAGCACTCATCTCCTGAAATAATATAGCAAGTGGTAGTAACCAAGATAACTTGAGCATTTTTTTCACAGGGAAAAACAGAAATAGGAGAATGTTTTTGGCTATTCTCTCCCGAATTAGGAGTAGAATATTTTTGGGTGATTCTGGAGATGGAAATGGGTGGATATATGTGGATGCGTACTTCTGGAGTAGAAGCAGCATGTATGAGTGATCGTGCAAGTGAATCTTGATTTTAACCACATGACAAGCTCCTAAGGGTCTACACAGCTTGACCACGCTCAATGCTCATAAGCAGTAAAAAGTAAATATGTGGCTCAAAGTCTAGCAAGCATGTATATATGGCTGTGGTAGGAATTTAAACTCTCATCATACAGGAACTCATCATGTGTCATTTTAAAGATTTTCAAAGATAAAATTCTCTAGAATTCTAGCATCTCTAGGAACAGATAAACAGCAGCTCAACCTTCCCATATCATATCCGTTAACGACTTAGACTTTAGATCAAGTACTCTTCCCACAAGTTCAGGTTTAGAGCAAATCTTAATTAATAACAGTCATGCCTAAACTTGAGAGAGAATTCAATTTTAAGAACTAGTCATGGCAGAGCAACTATTCATCATTTCCATGTGAGAGCTTATCATGAGGGTTCATAGCAAACTTTATTTATTTATTTATTTAGCAAACTAAGCAAAGATATATATAAACACAAAATCTTTATTTGGGTTTCTATGATTATGCATCTTTTTATTATTTGAGTAAAATATAAACATGAGTAGAGCACTTAGCTGGATAAATGGGGTTGCTCTCCCCCAAGCTGGGTTTTGACGTAATTTCTTCTGGTGTAGCTAGTAGATGGCGGAGGTGTATTTGAATGTCGGCAGCACTCTGACTGCTAATCTTCTTTGATCATTGAATTCTGTGGAGCTCAAATAGACAACAAAGCTTTGTGGAACTAGTTAAGTGTTAGCATAAATATCTAGCCTTTATCATATTGAGCCTCCTCAATAAATGTTACTCTTTTTAGTAGGATCATAAATCTTTTTATAGGACAGGAATATATTTATTTTATTTTTATGCCACCACAGTGAATGTACTTATGGGTTTTATGCCATGAGCATACTCACATGGGGCTTACTATTTTTAAGATTTTTATTTTCTTTTCAAGATGATATGAACCTAATTAACTAAGCAAACTATTTTAAAATAATTGAAAGGAAAAAGATAACTACCAAGTTTACCTCTTGGCAAGGCGTTCGGTGTTTTTAAGTCCTCCGAACGGGACTCTCCGTTTTCTCATTCGTCCTCGGATTCGCTGGATGGCGTAGTCGGTGGTTCCGGCGGTGCTTCCTCTTCGTGTATAACTATCTTCTCTTTCCATACCTGACTCGGTGCTACGGTCTCCTCAGGACAGTTCTATTCAAGTTGTATGTCTTCAGACCTTACCACTTCTCCTTCATAGTCCGCCCATCCGTCCTTGATGATTTGCCTTCTCTGGTTGCGGTTGCGTCTTCTTCTTCTTGTCTTGACCTGCTTAGAGTCTTCAACTATATGGTTAGGGTGAGTAAAATAGCAGCGTACCTTCTCAGAAGGGAAATGCATGTGGACTTCTCCAGTTCCAATGTCGATGATTGCTTTAACGGTGCTGAGGAACGGTCTTCCAATGGTGATGGGTGGATTGTACTCGTCTTCTCCCATGTCAATAACCTTCAATCTTTCAGAATGTCTGATCTGCCATCTGGAGCTGAATGTATGTTGGTTGTAGGGACATGGTTCCATGCAGGAGCTGATAAGTGACTGCGGCCATTATGTTGACGTTAGATCCGGTGTCGTAGAGTGTCTTCTGAAAAGAATATCCGTTGATTGTGCACTCGATGCTTGGGACACCAGGGTCGTCCTTCTTGATCAAGAAAGGTGACTTGAGTTGACGATCTTGACCTCCTTGAGCTGCAGTGACCATCTTAGTTGACTCGGTACACATTTAGTTGTTCCTGTTCCTCCTGTTGGTCCTCTTCCTTGGTTCATGTCGGGATTGCTCTGGGATTTGTGTAGTCTTGTTCTTGAAGGAAAACGTCTCCTTCTTCCCCTTGATGTAGAAACTGATCTTGGCAGCACTAGCGTAGATGATAGCTCCCGAGGTGTTCAGGAATGGCCTCCCTAGGAGGATGGGTGCCCTCTCATCAGTATTAGTCTCTATCACCACGAAGTCTGCTGGAGCGTATAAGGTACCAACTCGGACGTAGAGGTTCTTCAATATTCCCTTTGGAAAACTTAGTGTCTGATCTGCAAGCTGCAAACACATGGTTGTTTCTGATAAAGGATGTGTAAAGAATTTTTCATAGAGTACCCTGGGCATAATGTTGACGCTGGAGCCAAAGTCGCAGAGTGCTTCTAGGAAGTGCACCATGCCGATCGAGATCGAGATGACAGGGCGTCCTAGATTGTCTCTCTTGACCGGCAGAAGGTCAGTAATTACTTCCACAACGGGGTTACTCCAGTAGTTACATCCTCAAGCATCTCAGGGCAGTGTTTGCATGAGTGTCCAGTATCTCCAGTGTGTTTGTGCTCATATATCTAGGTTCTTCACTTTGTGGAGTCTGGGAGTTGTAAAACTCCTTCATATTTTGCTCGAAGTGTACCTACTCATAGAGACAAGACAGAGATCAAGTGCATGGGCCCTGTTGGTGAAAAACACCAACAGAACCAAAAGTATATTTGTTCTTCTCTAACCTCAAGCATAGTGAGCAAGACAAAGTTGATGGATAATAAAATCATGAGTGTAGTATTTAACATTTGTCAGATTAGATTGCTCAATCTTATGGAAAGATAATCTATCTATATATATGTTTTGTTTATATCTTCTAAAGATTGAGTGTGCAACATTTTAGCTAATATGATTAGGAGTGTGGAATCACAAAGGTGGAAGGACTAAACATGTTGAATCGATTGGGTTGGTTAATCTAGAGTTGTAGATCATACATGTTTGTCTCTTTTGTTCATGTGAACGCCAGAACCAAGGAGAAGCTTATAGAAGTGATAGTCAAGTACTTTAAGATGTTACCTTACTTGAAGAGTGATGGTACAGTATCACCTTGTGGAAGCTTTCCTCATTTAGCGGTTGTGCATTGTGTTTGTGGCACCCTCCATGGATCATCTCTTGTGAGCTACGCCTTCCTTGTGTAAATTGTTAAACTTCATGTGTGTCTCTCTTTGTCTCCAATGTGAGTTTATCTCAGGACTTCCCAGGTCGATATTGAAAGTTTTCCTGTAGGGGTTAGTCCAACAAAATATACCAATGTCTACACAAGCAGTTTTTAGTTCAATAACCAAACTAGACTCCATGTCTAATTAGATTAAGGAAGGCTGTTTAACCTAAGCACCATGCTTAATTTAAAAACCAATAGAAGTATGTACAGTACTTCCAAACTAACACTTACTAGGATAAACAAAGGTAGCGTGATGGCTTTTATAGAGATCTACTCAAGTGGAGATGAAGTTGTGTGATTACTATTTAACAAATTGAGCATGTCTCAAAGGTAGGGACAACCAACATAGCAACATGGCAATATGATGTTTTTATATAAAGTACTCCCCCAAGCTTGAATTTTGCAAAATTCAAGTTTGGATGAATTTAATTCAATGTTGTATGATGATTGGTTGTGCATACCTTGTGCTTGTCATTCATCCGATCTTCTTGCTCCAATCCTAGAAAGGTTAGTGACAAGAATACCCGAAGGAATTTTTTACAATTATCCTTATATGCTCAACTCACAAGGTAATGTGGCAAATAATTAAAAGCTCATGTTATGATCTGATCAATGCTTATTTTAGGACACTAAGCTTGTCCTTGGGAAACCATCAATTTATGTCAGTGAAGTGGTTTCCCCTCCAACGCTGACCTATATCAAGATCAACTCAACGAGATCTGCAAAATTTATTATAGACATATGCATCGACAACCGCCCTTTTAAAGTTTTTATAAATAGAAAGGATGAGGGGGTTGGAGATCTCGAATGTGGTGATGTTGGAGAGACCAAAAGATTGGGAAGATGTTGCACATGAGCATGGAGTATATGAAGTGGCTATGAAATAAATTCCATGCTCATTAATGCTTAGAGTGAAATCCATGTGGTGTGGTGAAAATGGTAAGGTGAGTGTGGTATAAAAGGAAAAGAAAAAGGATACACGGACGACTTGGATCGAAACTAGCACAACTACCGTTCCCCGGCAACGGCGCCAGAAAGCTTGTTGGGTATTTTAAACGCAAACAGAAAAATCCGCAAGCGCACGGATACTGATGTAGCTTTCACCCGGGACTATTCAAGAGTATCGATTTTCCACAGAGAACGTGAGTGTACTAATTAAGATCCAAGATCGCCCAAGGATAACTATATAATTATTTTTGGTGGGAAGAGAGGAAGTTTCCTGAGAGTTCTCTAGTTGATCTAAGAATCAAGATTTACTTCAAGATTATCTATTTTGGGACATCAGAACACTAACCACAGAAAGAGATGAGAAGGGGGCTAGGAAGCTCCGACTACGGTCCTACAAACACCGATCCGAACGAGGTGGAATACGTCGACCGTTAGGGCTGTCACTACCCTAAGGCTACCACAACAATCTACAGGATTGGGTGCAATTCCAGGTAATTGCAAGACTAAACACCACGTCTAATCTATTAATTACTACTCTAATGTTTCAAAGATTAGAGCACTTGATGCAAGCGGGAATCCAATAAATAACCTGAATGTAAATAAAAGTAATTAAAGAACTCAGGAATTGTGAATTGAAGAACCTGGAGAACGATGAAGAACGAACCAGATGCTGCAAAAGTACAATGTTGAGGAAGATCCGACAGATCCGGCTCCTCCTCCGCTCTCCTCTTCTCTCTCCCTATTTTCTAGATTACAACTAGAACTAACTAGAACTAGAACTAGAGGAACTAGAACTAGAACTAGATGAACTAGAACTAGATCTAGATGAACTAGAGGTAGAACTAGAAGAACTAGAGGGATCCTCTCTACTTGGATGAAGAATTGAAACCCTAGCTTTGATTCTGTAGAAGAGGTATGATCTCCAGGGGCCAGGGGGGTCTGGTTTTATAGTCCCTTCAAGTGAATCTGGGCCGTCGGATCAAACCAACATTGATTGCACGGTTTTCCTTGATCCTTCAGGTCGGTGGAGCATAATACGCGAAACGGGTCCGAATTGGACACTGTAGCTGGGCGGGCGCCCAGGAGAGTTGGGCGGGCTCCCTGCCTCCAAGCCCGATCGGCCTCCCGTTCGTTCCCGTGGCTTCTGGAGTCTTCTAGATGGTAGAAAATTGCGCGGCACGTTAATATCTCTATGTAAACCCGACGTGTGGGCCTTTCTTCCGTATTTCCTGATAACCCCCTACAGAAATAGACAAACACCAAAACTCATGGAATTCTGTCAGATAAAACCCTAAGTCTAGGTGTTGGTTGTATTTGGATCCTTTTCTATGATTAGTTGATGGTTAAATGTGAGCATTAAGGACCGTCAACAATGATCACGCCCATGATCTATTCATCGTCCGCAGCCGGATGATGGCAGTTAGCGCAGTAGCCGTGATAAACGACATCATCTGCAACAAGGGTAAATAAAACCCTGAGTACGAGAAGGTACTCAGCTAGACTTACCCGTCATAAACCAGAAATAAGTGACACCAAGGAGTATGCAAGGCTGATCTTTGGGGCTGGTTTGACTCACCTTTTTGCATAAAAGCTTTAGTTGTAAGTAACCCATTTATAAAATTTCAGCAGCAGGATTATTGCTTAACAACTATCCACTAGATTAGCACCTGTTCTAAGCATACACTTGAGTATTTAAGCATCACAATAATAACCATATCCGGATTATCACTTAGCTATCAACATTCTCATCATAACCATTAAGTTTATTTAGTGAGTTCTACGTGCGACTACCCGTGCCAAGTTCTCACTATCTGGGAGAGACAGCGATTCAAATCGATTCCTATCCAGCTGGAGGGGTATTCCTAGCACTCACCCAAGCATACTTTATGAGGGCAGCTCGGATCACCTTTAGCACAACTCCGGACCAATTCGCGGGTCCGTACGGTGCCGCACCCCCAGGGACCGCCAATTTGCCAGGGTCAGGACTCTAACCTGACACATCGGTCTTACGCCATTGACTCCCCGCACATCCTTACTACCAACCGGGGTGCGCACTTTAACCAGATCGAGGTATCCGGCCGGAGATGCACTCGTAGGCTTCGCGGTCGGAACGACTTATCCGGCCAGCTAAGTGTTAGGCATGCGTTCAACATGACACGAGTACGTTACATAAATCAGTCCTTAATCGACACAGACGGGGATAGATTCACACCCAAGACCTCCATGCCTTGTTGCTGCACTATCATCATCCCGCCCGGTCTCAAGTTCATTATTAGCACATGGTTATTGCACGATAGCAAATATAGCCAACCGTGATCAGCATCCACCTATCTCTCGCAGGTGACAGGAAATCACCCGGCTTCTACCGAGCTAAGCATGGCTAAGCATCAATCCGATCCTGGACCTACTTAGGTGAGGTATGAGGTGGACAAGGTAGTCATTATGCAGCAAGGGTGTCATATCAACGCCTAACACTTAATGCAACAATACATAACCATAGTCAATTGATAGCTGGACAAGATAACAAAATAGTAGGAGGCTTATAATGCTCCGGGGCTTGCCTTCGACGTAGGTGGACGGGCGATGGTCGGGACACTCCAGCAAGTCCTCCTCCTCCTCAGCTCCTTGAGGTGGCTCCCCTTGTTGACCTTCCGACTCCGGCAGCTCGAACTCCAACACGGTCACACCCTTGGGCACACCTATGTATGCATGGCAAGGAATAAATATGTAGAATGCACATATGATACATGATGTCATGAAGAAGAGTCAAAGGAACATACAACAAGGTATAACATGAGCATACACTCCTAAAATTAAGTGAATCATAGGATAACAAGTAAGTGCATACTTCTTCTCTGGTAGAGAGGCTAACTAGACAAGTTAATCAACCTTGGCTACTCCTACTCTGCCACTGGTTTCATAAACAAACCAACTTGTCACAAGTTTCAGCTATAACTTAAGCATCATTTGGCTAAACTAAGCAAGTAGATACTTTCTGGAAAGCTTAGTAAATTGTCTAAAATTCACTTTCAGACATCCCAGAATGATTCCAAACCGAAAGATGCTGAAACCTACAAAGTTGGCTGGCTGTCCTGGAAAATCCAGAGAGCAAGTACTTTGCAGCAGCTACTTGTAACATGCATAAGTTTCAAACTACTCAACCAAATGTCATGAAACTTGGACACGAAGTAGATAAGCAAGTTAGCTACAAGTTTGTTGTAGTCAAGTTTCCCAGAAAACATCATCTTTAATTAGTTCTTAAGCAATTGCTATCAGCCACACAGGATTACTCTAGGAAAGGCATAAATAGCAAAAATAATATTTTGCACATAACAAGAATGTATCAAAGGGTCAATCTAAATGCACCAGTAGATAGAACATGTATAAGAAACACTAGAAAACATTATGGCAAGGTCTAAACTTATTTCTATCATCACCTTTTTCATTTATTCAGTTATTAAGTTGAATTAGTGAACATGCATCCCAAGTGCTCCAAAAATTCTAACAAAATTACAGCAAGCTACTTATACCAACACAAGGTTACTGTAAAATTTTCAGGGCACTTGCACATACAGATTGTGAGGTACAAAAATAGCAAGCTAGCAAAGGCATGCAAGGCATAAATGTGAAACCCTATCAAAAAGTGTCAAACAACAGATTTCCGATTTTTCCTAACTTTGTTTATACATGAGTGCAACACTCAGCAAGTTTCACCACAAAAGGAGTTATAACTTATTTATTAAAAATACCACAAAAAACTCCTATTTAAGCAAGAAATATTTATAACTTCATAATCAGGCATCCAAAAATCATGGTAAATTTATCAGAGCCTATTCATATCATAAGTAACAACACCCTAATTTTGCATGGCCAACAGATCAACAGATCTCAAGATATAATTACCTCCTAATAAACCAAGATTAAATTATATCTATTTATTTCCACTAAAATATGGCATGTTTCATATTTTTATGAAAAACTAGATTACTACCAAAACTTAGCAAAATTGGAATCATGTCATTTGGATCTGTAAAACTTAAGATATGAATTTTTCAAAAACAACACAGGCTCTACAAAACAGTGAACCAGGGATGTGAGAGGGAGAGACTGACACCCGGGACCCACGCGACAGAGAGACAGAGACAGGGGAGACACTCGTCGCCAGCGAAACTCGACGACGGCGAGGTCTCGGTCGGATCCAAGGGCATCTACGTGTTCCTCTCATCAAGGCGACTCTGTTGACCTACTTTACCCACGCTCTACTGGGCCCTAGGGTGCTCGCCGGCGGGATGGCGGCTCGGCGGCGCTGCGCGGCGTTACGCCGGCGGATCTAGGCAATGGCGACGTGGTAGAGCTTGCAGACGAGCAAGAGCGACTCAAGGCGAAGCTATAGGAAGAAGAATCACGGCCAGAGGTGAACCAGAGAGTCTCGCCACGTGGCCGGTGATCTCTATGAACTCCGGCGAGGTGGAGCTCGCGACGGAGTTGGCAATGCGACCTCACCGGTGCTCGGCTAAGGAAATGGAGTGGACGTCGAGTGTTGACGGTTCTTAAGTATCAAATTTAATTATCAAATAAACAAGGGAAAGGACCAATATGCAACCAACACCTAGAATTAGGGTTTGATCTGACAGAATTCCACGAGTTTTGTTGTTTATCTATTTCTGCAGGAGGTTATCAGGAAATAAGGAAGAAAGTCCCACATGTCGGGATTACATAGAGATATCAATGCACCGCGTGATTTTCTACCATCTAGAAGACTCCAGAAGCCACGAGAACAAAGCAGAGGCCGAAAGGGGCCAGGCCCAGGGCGCCCGGCCCCTGCTGGATTCCGTTCGGGACTCTCTTCGCACACGATGTTCCACCGACCTAATGGATCAAAGATAACGTAGTACCACCTCGCCTACCGACCCAAAAACGCATAGAGGAGGAGGACTATATAAGGAGACCCCCCTGGCCCCTGGAGGAGACAAGAAGTTATCATAGAGATTGAGGGGTGCCCTCGAAGGAAAACCTCTTCTCTAAATAATATTTCTTTTTAGGCTTAGCAACCAATGTAAGTAGAAATAGATCTTCTAGTTTCTACTAGATTGAGAGAGATGGAGTAGAGGTGTAGATTGGAGGAAGCCCGGCCTGTCGGTGTCTACTCCGAGCTTGTACCTGCGGGATCAAGTTCTCCTAACCCGAAGCTTACTAATAGGATTCTTCAGTATTTCAACTTCTAAATTCTAGTAAGTTCTTGTTTTATTGTTCTTCTGGTTTATGAGTTTACTTTAATCTCTTCGCGTAGAGTTTAGAGTAATCATTGCTGGCGTAAACGTGGTGTATAGGCTGGGGTACTCATAGATATTCCCTGACTAGCTAGACCGTGGTAGTAGTGAGGAACGTGACAATTCTGAGTTATCTTTGCAGACCATATCTCGTTAGCAGGAAGGATATGGTTTATAGGTGCGGGTTGAACATCCTTTGTGGTGTCTAGATTTCGTTAGCCTGCCCAATAGAACAGTAGATCATCCTTACCAAGGTTAGAAGGAGATTACGGTTGTAGTCTTCTCTATTTATCACTCACATCGAGAACATTATTTGTTGCCTAAAGGATTAGTAGTAATAGACCGGTTAGTCAGATGCACTCTTTCTCCTAGTGGTAAAAAATAAATACGATACTCTGGATAATTTCCCGGGTGAAGTGCTCACTGATATCCGTGCGCTTGCGGATCAATTCCTTATTGCGTTCCCAAATATCAACAAGCATTTTTGGCGCCGTTGCCGAGGAGAAAGACGGTTTGCTGAGATAACCTTGAGTCTTACTACTAGCTTGTATCTATACTTTTATCTTTTCTTATCTTTTATATTCTGTATTTATTTTCTTTACTCTTACCTTATGGAAAACCAAAATTCTAAATCGATCCATGAATCTGCAATCCCTTCAGTAACTGACCTTTTACCATGGGAATCATCACAGCCTATCCAAACATCCCAGTATATGTTAAGTTCTAGGTTGATTGCCATGATTCAAAACCTATCTTTTTTGGGAAAGGAAGACGAAAACCCTTACCTTCATATTAGAGATTTTGAGCAAACATGTGATTGTCTTCGCATTGAAGGCATTTCTGATAAAACTTTACGTTGGAAGCTTTTTCCTTTTTCCTTAAGGGGAGAAGCTAGACAATGGTACAGTGAGAAGGTAAGTCAACAACGAGGTGAATGGGGAATTTTACGAGCCAACTTTTGTCTAGATTTTTATTCCCTCGACCGTATAGCCGACCATAGACTCGAAGTCCTATCTTTTAAACAAAAAGATAATGAAACTTTAGGAAAATCCTAGAAACGTTTTTCTGATCTTTTAGAATCTGGTCCAAACCTTAATCTTGAGGACCCTGTTCTTTTATTTCACTTTTTTTGAGGTCTTCAGAAAAATTACAAACAAATGCTACACACAATGTCTAGAGGTTCTTTCTTTCGCATCCCTACTAATGAAGCTAGAGTGATCCTAGATAGAATCCTAGAAGCTGAGATGGATAATACCCTTCATGATGAAACCTACGAAGCCGAAGTAGACACTCTACCAAATTCTTCATCTACTTTAGCTATCCCAAGTTCTGAGCCACAAGAGGAAGAAATTCCACCACCGGACTTCATGCTGGATATAGAATCCGATCTTTTTGCCGATTTTGGAAACATTTCAAACTACTATTCTATTGACAAACCCCAAAACGGCCAGTTTAGCATTTATTTACCAAGTGAATATCAATTGAGAGAGCTTATCTCAGTCATGAGTAGCAAATGGTTGGAGGAATCAGAGCTTTCCTCTGATGTGATCCGTTTGGACACACCCTCTATAACTATACGCTGTGCTTATAATTCTGATCGATTTAATGCTCTCTATAATCCTGTTGTGGGGATCAACATCATGTCTGAATATTTTGCACTTAAACTATTTAAAAATCTTGTCTTAACCCCCACAACAAAGGTTATAAAGGAATCTTCGGGACGATTAGTCCCCAGTCTTTGAATTATTAATGTCCTACCTCTTACGGTAGAAGGCTCCATGGTTCATTTGAACTTCTATATCTTTAATACATGGGACTTCGACCTGTTGATAGGATAACCTTTTAGAAGACTCCTTTATGAAGGTCATACTGGAAAGCTACACATTTCTTTTGGAAAAACTTTTAAATCCCCAATAACAATTTTACACTCCTTAAACAATAAGGCCGAGTCATATCTTTTGCCTGAACCTATGGAGGAGGTAAAGGCTGCATCTCTAGAGCTTTTAGATGAACCAGACTTAGAAGATGAAACTCCTTTCTTCACAGAAGAAGAAGCCGAGCCTTCTGAACCTGAACCCTTAGATGAGTTTGCAGAAACACCTAGACCCCCCATAGAGCTTAAAACTTTACCACCCGGTCTTACCTATGCTTTCCTAAACAATAATCTAGAGTTTCCTGTGAACATTAGTGATAAACTCACTCAGGATCAAACTCTGCGATTAATGACCATTCTTGAGAAACATCACTCAGTTTTTGGCTATTCACTCCAAGATCTTACAGGAATCAGTCCTATGATTTGTACCCATCGTATTCTAACAGATCCTTCTGTTACATCTTCTCGAGAACCCCAACGTAGACTTAACAACACTATGAGAGAGGTAGTTAAAAAGGAAGTTATAAAGTTGCTGCATGCAGGGATTATATATCCTGTGCCGCATAGTGAGTGGGTAAGCCCAGTACAAGTTGTGCCTAAAAAGGGAGGCATGACTGTTATTATGAATGAAAAGAACGAGCTAATTCCGTAGCGCACCGTCACAGGATGGCGGATGTGCATAGACTATAGAAAATTAAACAAAGCCACGAGAAAGGATCACTTTCCTTTACCTTTTATAGATGAGATGCTAGAGCGGTTAGCAAACCATTCGTTCTTCTGTTTCTTAGATGGATATTCAGGGTATCACCAAATCCCGATCCATCCCGATGATCAAAGCAAAACCACTTTTACATGCCCATATGGAACTTATGCTTATCGTAGAATGTCTTTTGGGTTATGTAATGCACCAGCTTCTTTTCAAAGATGCATGATG
The DNA here is from genome assembly GCF_000003195.3 of Sorghum bicolor. Lineage (NCBI taxonomy): Eukaryota > Viridiplantae > Streptophyta > Magnoliopsida > Poales > Poaceae > Sorghum > Sorghum bicolor. Next base: position 34,976,697 of record NC_012879.2, read on the forward strand.
TCTATATTTTCTGATATGATTGAAGAGATTATGGAAGTTTTCATGGATGATTTCTCTGTTTATGGAAAAACTTTTGATAGTTGTCTTGAAAACTTAGACAAGGTTTTGCAAAGATGTGAAGAAAAGCACTTAGTCCTTAATTGGGAAAAATGTCATTTCATGGTTAGGGAAGGAATAGTGCTGGGACACCTAGTGTCTGAAAGAGGTATTGAGGTAGACAAAGCTAAAATTGAAGTAATTGAACAACTACCTCCATCTGTGAATATAAAAGGAATTCGAAGCTTTCTTGGCCATGCTGGTTTTTATCGTAGATTCATAAAAGATTTTTCATTTATTGCTAGACCACTTACTCTTTTGCTAGCCAACGATGCTCCTTTCGAATTTGATGATGCATGTCTAACATCTTTCAATTTATTAAAGAAAGCACTCATCTCTGCACCAATCATTCAACCCCCTGATTGGTCGTTGCCTTTTGAAATTATGTGTGATGCTTGTGATTATGCTGTGGGGGCAGTATTGGGACAAACTAAAAATAAGAAGCATCATACAATTGCTTATGCCAGTAAAACTTTGACAGGAGCTCAACTTAATTATGCAACCACTGAAAAAGAGCTTCTGGCTGTTATCTTTGCCATTGATAAATTTAGATCTTATTTAGTTAGAGCTAAAATAATTGTTTACACTGATCATGCTGCACTAAAATATTTGCTCACTAAAAAAGATGCTAAACCTCGCCTGATTAGATGGATCTTATTACTCCAAGAATTTGACTTAGAAATAAAAGATAAAAAGGGAGTAGAAAATTCTGTTGCTGATCACTTGTCTAGAATGTATTTTAAGAGTCCACTGGAAACCCCCATCAATGATTCACTCCGGGACGACATGCTCTACGGGATTAACAGGTCTGACCCCTGGTATGCAGATATTGTTAATTTTATGGTTTCAGGGTATGTACCACCAGGAGCAAACAAGAAGAAGCTTATTCAAGAAAGTCGTTCACATATATGGGATGAGCCATACCTCTTCCGAGTATGCTCTGATGGCTTACTCAGGAGATGTGTGACCACTGAGGAAGGATGGAAGATCATCGACAGATGTCATTCATCACCATATGGAGGTCACTATGGAGCATTCCGTACACATTCAAAGATCTGGCAGTGTGGATTCTACTGGCCTACAATGTATGAAGACACGAAGCAATATATCAGAAGATGTGGGCCATGTCAAAGGCACAGAAACATAAATACAAGGGATGCAATGCCACTCACCAACAACCTTCAGATTGAGCTCTTCGATGTTTGGGGAATAGACTACATGGGTCCATTTCCTCCATCAAAGAAGTGTGAGTATATCTTGGTGGCAGTTGATTATGTCTCCAAGTGGGTAGAGGCATTACCTTGCAAGCATGCCGACAACATCAGTTCAAAGAGGATGCTTGAAGAAATTATATTTCCAAGATTTGGAGTCCCCAGAGTAGTGATAAGTGATGAAGGAGCACACTTCATCGACAAACGCTTCAAGCAATATCTATCAAAACATGGAATCCGTCACAACGTCGCTACCCCCTATCATCCTTAGACAAGTGGCCAAGCAGAGACTTCCAACAAGCAAATTAAGAATATTCTTTAGAAGACAGTAAATGAAATGGGAACGGCGTGGAAAGACAAGTTACCCGATGCACTCTGGGCATACCGAACAGCATACAAGACCCCAATTGGAATGTCTCCATACCAATTGGTGTATGGGAAGACTTGTCATCTACCTGTTGAACTAGAGTTCAAAGCACACTGGGCCATAAAGAGATGGAATATGGACCTAGATGTTGCTGGAGATTATAGAAGAATGCAACTATCAGAATTGGAAGAATGGCGAGAGAAGGCATATCACAACTCAAAGATCTACAAAGAAAGAGTCAAAAGGTGGCATGACAAGAGAATCAAGAAGAAGGAGTTCACACCCGGAGATAAGGTATTATTTTTTAATTCCAGGGTGAAACTTTGCGGGCATGAAAAACTCCGGAGCAAATGGGAAGGACCATTCAAGGTAATTAATTCATCATCCCACGGAGCTATCACACTTCAAAATGACGAAGGTACGTTATTCAAGGTAAAAGGTCAACGCCTTAAATTATTTTTAGAGCCCAATAAAGAATTAGAAGAAATAGACGTAGTCCATTTTTACCTTCCCATGGAGAATTAGAGCCCGACCTTTTTAGTCTGATGTTTTCGGGTTATACATATATTTTTCTAAATAATTTTGCATCTAGAAACGCGCTCGAGGAAGTGGGCCCACAGAGGGGCTAGAGAGAGGGCGGGCGCCCAGATCAGGTGGGCAGGCGCCCAGCTCCTGTTCCCCTCGGTCCCAATTTTCTCTATTATGGAAAATGCACTTATGGTAATCCGAATAATCCCTCAGATGGAAAGTTTCGCACGCACATCGACGGGAGCAACCCGAACAATCCCTAGAGGCACTTTTTGACCCCTATATAAACAGACCCCTGACCTCAGTTTTCAAACACCAAACCACCAAGCCTTCTCACCTTCAATTAGAGCTTGATTAGTTCCTTGCTGCTCCAATGGCCGAGAAGTACCACGATGATTGGGAAGTCGTCCCCTTCAACCTCAACATGGAGCCTGTGGAAGACCCCGATGCCCGTGCTCTCGTCCCGGCCAACACAGAGCGACAGCTAGAAGCCATGCCATTACGCCAATGCAGCTCCGCCCAATCCTATCATGCTCAACCAGTTCTCATCGCACCGCCACAACCCCTACTTCTCAAGGGATCATCATCCAAGACGAAGACCACCATCAAGGTGCCAACCGGCACAAGGATCCTTCCACCTAGACCCAATGAGAGAGTCGTTGGAGTCAAGACCAACCGGAGCGGCGAGATCAGCAGTATTCGCTACACTACGGAGGAGGAAAGGCCTTACTTCGAAGGGATTAGAGCAGCCAAAGTCCGTTTCGTCCCTCCAAAGGTGTCACGGAACCGTCCAAATTATAAGAGCACAAGTACAAAAACAATCACCGAAGTGATCAATTTATCATACTTGATCCCATATAACTCCGGTAGTCCAACAAAATCACGAGGGATTTCAAACCAACCAACATACAAGCCAAGATCGTAGTGATTCAACATAACAAGTCACACGTTACATACATTTCGCAAGTAGTTCAAATACATCGGAGTTCGATAAGGTTATTACAACTCAAGTTTACAAATAGCGGAAGCAAAGTAATTTGAAACCAATATCACTTTTATTTCAAATACGTGCCAGTACCATGGTCCATTCCAACAAAAGCATCATAGATGAGGTAACTAGGAAGGATCATGCCCATGATCTTACTCCTTCCCTATAGCAGGAGTCATCCAAATCTTGCAGTAGCTATGATACATCACAACCTGCAACAAGTGGGAATAAACCCTGAGTATGAGAATGTACTCAGCTAGACTTACCCGTCATAAACCAGAAATAAATGACACCAAGGAGTATGCAAGGCTGATATATAAGTGGAGCTTGTTGGACAACATTTTGCATAAAAAGCTTAAGTATAAATAGTTAAACCCTTCTTATTTAGCATCCATTTAATTCTCATTAACCTATCAACTAGATTAGCACCTGTACTAAGCAATCACTTGATTAATATCAATCAATAATAACCATATCATGTTTATCAAGGCCGTGATAATCATCATCATCATAGAACCATTAAGTTATTTAGTGAATGCTACGTTTGCCGCTGCTCTGTCAAGTTCTCACTATCCGGGAGAGACGGCGATTCGAATCGATTCCTATCTAGCTGGAGGGGTATTCCTAGCACTCACCCAAGCATCCCCCGTCGGAGAGCCAACGGGTCACCTTTGGTACGACTCAGGAATCGCGGTTCCGATCAGCGCTGCACTCCCAGGGCTACCACTCTGCCAGGGAGGTCAGGAATTTTAACTCACCTGCCTTTGGACTTACGCCAATGGTACCCCGCACACCGCACTTCCTCCGGTAGTGCGCACTTTATACTTGCCGGTCTTCCGGCCTGAGTCATACTACTAGGCTTCACGGTCGGAACGAGTTATCCGGCCAACTAAGTGTTAGGCATGCGTTCAACATGACAAGAGGACGTACAACGATCGGTCCTTAACCGACGCAGATGGGGATAGATCCACACCCAAGACCTCCATGCCTTGTTGCGTCACTATCATCATTCCGCCCGGTCTCCTTTCATATTATTAACACATGGTTCTTTTCCACGATAGCAAATATAGCCAACCGTGATCCGGAATCCACCTATATCCTGCAGGTGACAGGAAATCACCAGGCTTGTACCGAGCTAAGCATGGCTAAGCATAGACGTGATTCTGACTAATTAGGATTCAGGTTATATATATACTGGACAAGGAAGGGTATATATATGCAGCAAGGCTTTCATCCAACTCCTATACTTAATGCAACAATACATATATAACATATATATACTCATTCACTTTCAGAAAGTAGGAGGCTTATAATGCTCCGGGGCTTGCCTGGAATGTGACATCGAGTCAGATTAGTTAGCTTGCTCCGTCTTGGTGACATCTAAGATCATAACACTTGCTTAATCATTCCATCTTCGGGATGATCCACCATCACGTCCTTCACGTGGTTCATCTAGCGTACCTAGATGACATGCAAGATGCAAGTGCATGAACACATGGAAGTGCAATAGACAAAGCATCACACACAAGAAGCATGGCAAGAGCATGGTTACACTAAACACACTTAAGCACATCTCATTGCTCAACTTAATGATTACACAACCAACATGCTAAGACAACAAAGAATGCAACCAAGTATATCAGGCATGACATACATATTTCACAAGATCTCAGGTGTAATAACTTGGCCATTATCAAAGACATGAGTCATACATAGCAATATACCAAGCAACAGCAATAAAAAGAAATCTGCCATTTTTAGGACCGTTAACAGCAGCTGAGTAAATAAATCATAACTGGAGTTACACAACTCCAAAAGACATGAATTAAGATATTCTGGAAAGCTTAAGAAATTATCTGCATTTCATATTTAGACATCAAAGTATGATTCTCAACCTAAACTGGTCGAAATTATAAAGCTCCAGAATCTGTCCCTGACAAACAGAGAGCAGCCATTTCTGGAATCAAACTTTGAACGGACATAACTCACAAACCACAGGGCCAAATACTACCAAATTTTAACAGCAGCTAGATAGATGAATTATCTACAACTTTGCTATAAACAAGATTCCCAGAAAACACCATTTACATATTGTAATCCAAACAGTTCCACAAACTGTCCAGAAACAACAATTGCAAACAATTAATTATTAACTTATGTTTCAAACATGCATTTGAGCAAAATCATTGTTACCAACAGTTTGCACATATCTAAAGAACACCAGAAAACATAGTGGTCATTACCAAATAAATTTATTTAATGCATTTCTTAATTTATTTGGATAATAAGGTGAATTAAAGAACATACCAAAAATGTACAGTAAATTCCACCAAAATTACAGTAGCCTCTACATACTATAAATAGGCTACTATACAAATTTCATTGTATTTTAACAAACATAGCAGTCTCTATGAAAAGATAAATTGCTATTGCAATTGACCATGTGAGAGCAAGATAAATCTAAAACTCACATTTTATTCAAACACATGACCATAATATATATCAACATGATACAACAATATCACAGAATGGTAGTGGAACAACATTTTCTATTTTTACATTTTAATTTATAATTATAAACCATTTATCAAGCCCCATGAAGACATCTCTGTTCAAAACATGGACAGAATGTGTCATGCCACATTAAACATCTATAACTTGTGGTTCACATGTCCATAATTTATGGTTGTGTACTTTCTAGAAATCTTAAGAAATTGTGAACAACTTTGTTATAAACATCTAGAGCTAAATCTACAAGTAACAAAGTCTTACATAACAAACAATGCAATCCAGTGTGGGTTTAGACAGAAACTGGAACAATACTTTAAACTACTATAACTAAATATATGCTCGACGAAAAATTGTGCTATTTATCTTTTTGGAAAGCTTATGAAAAGTACTACAACTCATATATTTTCATCCAGGCATGATTCACAACCTAACTGAGCCAAACAATATAAACATGCAGATCCACTCAGAATAGGAGCAAAGCAACACAGAGCATTTGTTATTTTTATAACTCCTAATCTGTCATGTCTAAATTCATGAAACATTTACCAGACATCAAATATCATATGAAAAGCTTGTCACAATATTTTCACATTTATTTCAGCAATAATACAGTGGTTATGAAAAAGACAAATATAGCAAACAATTAAAACCGAACTGCACAAATCTATTTTTACCGTTAAAACTTAAAACTAAAACATGCAATAATATAGATCTATTGCATAGACAATTTCATAAGGATTCCAAAAAGTCCACATTTGCTATTTTACGACTTTTCTACGAATTTCTATGCATTTCCAAACTTTATCCATGAAATCTGCAAAAACAAAAGAAAAGGAAAACAGATCTTGCACCGGGAACCCTAGCTTTTCCAAAAATCACGCCACCGCCCAGTAACACTATTGATATGAGTCTTAGCTTCGCATCTGGAACCCTGAGTTGTTTCATATTCTAACCCGAGGTCCCTGCCTTCTTCTTCCCAACGAACAGAACCAGAGAGGAACCGGAGAGTGGAGAATGGAGAGGTCTGCCTCTCTGATCAACTGGCTCTTGGTGTAGGCACGAAAAGGGACGGCCAGACCCTCACCATGGCCAGCCGCGGCCATGCCCTGCCCGTGCAGCGGCAGCCACGAGCTGTGCCCGCCGGCCATGGCGGACATGACTCTGGGCGGCGGGGTGAGCGCCGAGGAGGAGAAGAGAGGGGCAAAGGAAGTGAGGGCGAGTGGATGAAGGAGTAAGGAGTGCCTCTGGCTTGTCCCAGATAGCAGCAAAGGCGATGTGGAGGTGTCACCCACGGCGGGACAAGCTCTGCTGCAAGGTGACCACGTAGCCATTTCATCGAGCACGTGGCGTGCAGCGAGGTGGCCGGCGTGGGAGGCGATTTCGGGCCATTTGCGGGCCGAATTGGACAATAGGCCTAAAACGAAGTTTGCTCTACTCTTGACACTCTCCAACTTTGATTAAGGTGCCATGGTCATTAGAGTTGCAGATTAGGAGATAATTAGATGCCAAGCTATGAGTGTCAACGAATTGATAGCGATTAGCAAAACTCGAAATTGATGACTAAAACAAACTCAAACTGGTGTCATCTTTTGGCATGCTCTAGCCCACAATATATACTCCAACTTTTATTAAGGAATCAACTGAAGTTGTTTAACAAAATTTGGAGAACGCGGAATGCCAACGCGATGAACTGTAATTCCAGACTTAGAAATCCGAAATGCTAGAATCTACAGCAGATTCGATCTTGTGACTATTATTTGACAGGCTTAGAAGATGATTCAGATTTGTGCACTTTAACAAAGTTTGTAGAATACAAACTATACTACAACTTTTATTAAAGGACCTTATACTGTTTCTGCCTGGTTAGTAAGATACAAGGCTCGCAACTAGGGTACCCGAAACTGAGCACCTTGAGGACTTTGCCAAATTTCTGGGGTTCCAAAACAGCACTGCATTGAATCTTGTGAGCTTAATTTGACTAGGATAGGTACCAAACTAGCTCTTGAACTTTAAATAAAGTTTGTTCTACAGAAGCAAAACTACAACTTTTATTTAAGGTCCAACATCATAACTGGTACCCAAGTCAAACTTTCACTTTGGTCAAAGCAGCAACTTGATAAAGCTTGAATTAAGGTTTTAGGCCAATTGAAGCATTTTCTAGGCACAAGCTCAACATGAACCCTTCATGACCTTTGTTGTAGAGTTCATCTAGAGTCACTTGGTCAAGATTGCAAGGTTAGGTTAGTAACCTAAGGTTCTGTTCACTTGATAAGGTCATTCCAACAAGCATGTAACTTATCCTTTCATTTGACCTTTTGAATCCAAACTTCACGAAACTTTTTCAGTGATCAACCTAGGTAGAGATGGAGGTGATACATGTGAAAGAAGCACCATCAACACCCACAAGCTCTATTATGTAGGATCATCAAGCATTCACTTGTCACAACATCAAAGTATGTTTCATACTATCATATATGAACAAATGATGCTTATGCTCATGAAATGTAAGTGCCAAAATGCAAGACAAACACCTGGGGTGTTACAGCCCTCCCCCCTTAAAAAGAATCTCGTCCCGAGATTCGGTGCGAAAGACTTTCAAGGGAAGAGAAACAATGTCATGCATTTCCCAACCTCAACGATAGCATTCGAACATTAGAGAAGCTAAGTTGGACCAAAAGTATTCTGATACTTACTTTTCCTAGTAAGCTTTGGTCCAAAGATGAAGCTTTGTTACTTTGGGAGGAATCCAAGAAAGCACTGTCCTGTGCACTTTGTTCTCAATGTATGAAGGGTGGTTCAGAGCATAAGGAGCTACCTATATCATCAATATCTTTAGTGAAACTAATACAAACCATAAGAACCTTGCACCAAGTCACAATCTTCTAAGGGTTTCTCATTATAGTGGTTCCAGGCTCATTCACAACGTTTGAAAAGTAGTCTTCTACCAAAAATGGTTGGAGTATAACTTTCCAAGCATACAGTTCTCTTTCTCTGATGACAAATTGTACTTACCAACCTAGTTAAGAGAATGGTGAATGTGATAGCCGACTTTGTTGGTTCAACACATTCCATGATCACTTACTTCAAGGGGATCCTCATATGCAATCAACAAAAGTTATCTAGGTTCAACTAGATGCAACTTCTTGGGTAACACATAGAAGGTATCCAAGGCATGTAGGAATTGGATAACCACTACTGATGAAGGATGATTGTGTGACCCAGAGGTCTCCAACAGTTACAAGTATTCAACCACTACCACTCAATTCTGCATGAAACTTGATAAAAATTCAGATCCATGAGTCTTCTAACCTCTGACCAAGATTCAGCTCAAACAGGCAACATTTGCATAAGCAGAATATGTACATACTAAACTTGTTCGGTGCTGCAATGGCAGTGTTCTGGACTGACAAGACATCTCTCAACTCCATGTTTAATTCACTAATTGATAAAACATATCCCTCGTGGCTGTCACTCCATCATTACTTTCCTTGAGATTAGCCTTGCTACTAGCAACCATACAATTGCCTCCCAGCCCAATATTTTCCAAAGCTTCACACTTAACCACAACAATTACAGTTGATACTCAACAATTGGTAACCTCCAAAGCTAGGAGATAAGGATTCATGCCAAAGATGGTTGACTTTAGTTGTATGACCATGATGCACAAAAAGATCAAGACTTAGGAAAACTTAGTCATAAGCGCAGTGGTGATGATCGATGATTGTTTAACAGATAGCTTGTCCAACATTAAGTGTTGGGTGTCCTTCTGGTTTGATGAGGATGACCCATGATGCTCATTAAATGCTCATCGTCATTGTAGGGATAGTGAAATAGTGTCACTTGTCTACCATCTCTTGCAGTCTGTTAGTTTTTTTTATGTCAGTGACTTGTTCTTCAAAGATTAACCTCTAGTTGACTTTAGAAGAATGTCCTATGACATCTGGTTGGACATAGGGAAATTTCGATATGATATGGTGAGATTATCAAGGAAAGGTCACAAGAAAACATTTCATTGGTATAATTCCATAATGGATCACGACTAGAAACCTCGATACCAACGCGTGCCGAGCAGCACATCCTTGTGTCGGCCGCCCACAGGAGGCTCTCGGTTTCGTCGCGGCACCGTTAGCTACTACTCATGAGACCATTATTGATCATACACTCAATGAAAAATTTCATGTGGCACAAAAGTTGGTTGTATGAACAAGCATTGTGCAAAGGAGGGATAGTAAAGCAAAGGTAGTCACAAGGTTTGGAGTCAACATGGAGGTGACCTGAAGATCCAAAACACAGCACAAGAGAACATATCTTACTTGTCGAAGACAACTGATTATGGATTCTTGCTTTAATTTCCACAAAAACTCTATGTTAACCAAGATAGTTACCAGATAAATGATTAACATGAGATCATGACTAATAACATTTAAGATTAGGGAGAGTTGGAGGTTAAGCATATGAGATTCAAGAGATCAAGCTGATACTTAGATTAGGGCTTCATCGACACAGTAGCAACATGATCTGTTATGAAAAGATTATGAGGCTCATGCAACAACAGATAAGCATTGCACTAGACCAACTATAGGACAAGGAACCAAGTGGTCTGAGAGGATTCTTGGGGTATGGTTTTTGCACATAGAAGCAAAACACCCGAGACATAAGCAAACATGTGAGAACATCAATGAAATTATTTCCAACAACCATTACTATAAGCAAAGGTGGTAGATAGTAAACAGAACATGATGGTAATGTGTTGTTATCCTTTACTGAGTAGGTGCATACTCTTCTTTAGTCGAGAAGATAAATCTCACTTATGTCCAAAAAGGCCAGCCATCTCAAACATGTGCATCATGTTGACGGATGGCACAGATTGACCAAAACATAAGCAAGCCATTGAGATAGATCAAAGGGTAACCCAGTTAAATGGGTAGCAAGCACAAGAGCTGAAGAATGATCTTTAGAAAGATACTTACTTAGATGATTGCAGTTAGGTTAGAACATGAATATGGTGTACCCCACTAACTGTGAGCATACCTCCTTCTACATGCACGTGTGCATGATTCAAGGATTTAGGGAATTATGACATCAATGCATGACCAATGTAGTAGGTTGCATGATTAAGAATGACTGGCATCATGATATGAGATTCATGATTTGACAGATAACCATTATTCATGATTAGGACAAGGATCATGATACGAGATTGTACCACAAAGTTGGTAGATATGATCATGTCTTTAGGAACAAGATGATTTTTTTAGATAGGTAGCAAAGGTTCCAAAAGAATTTGGGCAAAGCTCAAACAAGGACATATCATGGGCAAAAGTTGATATTCAAGAGAACCCAATGAGGTTTGGTTAGGTACACACGCATAAGCTCATGTGTTCTAAGCAAGAAGGTGTACTTGAGACAACTTGTGAGAAAATCACAGTGATAAGGCTTGATGACAACTCATGGTCTCACCGAGGACAAGAGGTTAGACAACTTGTGCTGCAACCACACCTAGAAAGCAAGGCAACCGCACATAAAAAGAACTACTGTGTAGGTAACTAAAAAGGAAGAACCTAACACCAAGCATAGCTACTCAAGCAACATAGAGCAAGGTATTTTATCTAACTTTACACAAGCACAGTGACATCATATTAATTCACAAGTTATCATTGTTAGAACAAGGGTGACAAGAGAAAAGTTACGCATAGGGCAATCAATCATGATGATGCATGCTTCGTCCTATTCGTCCTCACAAAATTACCAGCCTAAGGTGGTAATCACGTTCTATATCGGTGGCATAATACGCACACTCTCGACATATAGCTAGTCGTTAGCTACAAACAATCTACGCATTCGTGTGGTTAGCGTACCTGCAGAAAATTTCATTTCAGCCCAACCCAACAATGATATAAGTGCATGAAATGAAATACTGGACTCTAGGTTGAAAGCTAGATGCTTCCATATATATATCCCAATATATGTATTTCAGCATCAAACTACCCGAAATGAAATACGCCTATACATACATAGAGACATGCATATACAGTCGTACCACTAACCCACAATTAAGTACCTTCATATATACATGTGTGTAACATGTAAATATTCCAGTAACCAAAACTAGCTCTCTCCTAGACCGACGGTTGGACGATCATGCTCTCACAACTCACACTTACCTGAGTGTAGGTGCGATGTTGCAAAATTTGAATCTATCAACATATATGGCTAATTCATATATGAGGGCTACCTCTACCATTTGACCATAGGGTAGCATAGTGCGGTCATCATACATACATATCTTGGCCTGGGCGTAGATGTAAATTGATCCATACATTACCACTCAAGTGAATGGCATCCATACAATAGCACGCCGTATGGACGACGAAATAAAAATTGCACTAGGTAAATCCCCCCATAGTTAGTACTTAACTAAGCCACCTAAAGGTCCTTAGTTGGGCATAGAGGAATGACCACTGGCATACTTAGATTAAAAGTATAGATTTGAGCACACCTATATATAGCTATAAGTTGCCAAATTTGATTTTTATAAAGAAAAGCTTTGTTTCAAATACACATGTGACATGTTTACTGTTGAACCTTGCTCCGATGCCAGCTGTCACGGAACCGTCCAAATTATAAGAGCACAAGTACAAAAACAATCACCGAAGTGATCAATTTATCATACTTGAGCCCATATAACTCCGGTAGTCCAACAAAATCACGAGGGATTTCAAACCAACCAACATACAAGCCAAGATCGTAGTGATTCAACATAACAAGTCACACGTTACATACATTTCGCAAGTAGTTCAAATACATCGGAGTTCGATAAGGTTATTACAACTCAAGTTTACAAATAGCGGAAGCAAAGTAATTTGAAACCAATATCACTTTTATTTCAAATACGTGCCAGTACCATGGTCCATTCCAACAAAAGCATCATAGATGAGGTAACTAGGAAGGATCATGCCCATGATCTTACTCCTTCCCTATAGCAGGAGTCATCCAAATCTTGTAGTAGCTATGATACATCACAACCTGCAACAAGTGGGAATAAACCCTGAGTACGAGAATGTACTCAGCTAGACTTACCCGTCATAAACCAGAAATAAATAACACCAAGGAGTATGCAAGGCTGATATATAAGTGGAGCTTGTTGGACAACATTTTGCATAAAAAGCTTAAGTATAAATAGTTAAACCTTTCTTATTTAGCATCCATTTAATTCTCATTAACCTATCAACTAGATTAGCACCTGTACTAAGCAATCACTTGATTAATATCAATCAATAATAACCATATCAGGTTTATCAAGGCCGTGATCATCATCATCATCATAGAACCATTAAGTTATTTAGTGAATGCTACGTTTGCCGCTGCTCTGTCAAGTTCTCACTATCCGGGAGAGACGGCGATTCGAATCGATTCCTATCCAGCTGGAGGGGTATTTCTAGCACTCACCCAAGCATCCCCCGTCGGAGAGCCAACGGGTCACCTTTGGTACGACTCAGGAATCGCGGTTCCGATCAGCGCCGCACTCCCAGGGCTACCACTCTGCCAGGGAGGTTAGGAATTTTAACTCACCTGCCTTTGGACTTACGCCAATGGTCCCTCGCACACCGCACTTCCTCCGGTAGTGCGCACTTTATACTTGCCGGTCTTCCGGCCTGCGTCATACTACTAGGCTTCGCGGTCGGAACGAGTTATCCGGCCAACTAAGTGTTAGGCATGCGTTCAACATGACAAGAGGACGTACAATGATCGGTCCTTAACCGACGCAGACGGGGATAGATCCACACCCAAGACCTCCATGCCTTGTTGCGTCACTATCATCATCCCGCCCGGTCTCCTTTCATATTATTAACACATGGTTCTTTTCCACGATAGCAAATATAGCCAACCGTGATCCAGAATCCACCTATATCCTGCAGGTGACAGGAAATCACCTGGCTTCTACCGAGCTAAGCATGGCTAAGCATAGACGTGATCCTGACTAATTAGGATTCAGGTTATATATATACTGGACAAGGAAGGGTATATATATGCAGCAAGGGTTTCATCCAACTCCTATACTTAATGCAACAATACATATATAAAATATATATACTCATTCACTTTCAGAAAGTAGGAGGCTTATAATGCTCTGGGGCTTGCCTGGAATGTGACACCGAGTCAGATTAGTTAGCTTGCTCCGTCTTGGTGACATCTAAGATCATAACACTTGCTTAATCATTCCATCTTCGGGATGATCCACCATCACGTCCTTCACGTGGTTCATCTAGCGTACCTAGATGACATGCAAGATGCAAGTGCATGAACACATGGAAGTGCAATAGACAAAGCATCACACACAAGAAGCATGGCAAGAGCATGGTTACACTAAACACACTTAAGCACATCTCATTGCTCAACTTAATGATTACACAACCAACATGCTAAGACAACAAAGAATGCAACCAAGTATATCAGGCATGACATACATATTTCACAAGATCTCAGGTGTAATAACTTGGCCATTATCAAAGACATGAGTCATACATAGCAATATACCAAGCAACAGCAATAAAAAGAAATCTGCCATTTTTAGGACCGTTAACAGCAGCTGAGTAAATAAATCATAACTGGAGTTACACAGCTCCAAAAGACATGAATTAAGACATTCTGGAAAGCTTAAGAAATTATCTGCATTTCATATTTAGACATCAAAGCATGATTCTCAACCTAAACTGGTCGAAATTATAAAGCTCCAGAATCTATCCCTGACAAACAGAGAGCAGCCATTTCTGGAATCAAACTTTGAACGGACATAACTCACAAACCACAAGGCCAAATACTACCAAATTTTAACAGCAGCTAGATAGGTGAATTATCTACAACTTTGCTATAAACAAGATTCCCAGAAAACACCATTTACATATCGTAATCCAAACAGTTCCACAAACTGTCCAGAAACAACAATTGCAAACAATTAATTATTAACTTATGTTTCAAACATGCATTTGAGCAAAACCATTGTTACCAACAGTTTGCACATATCTAGAGAACACCAGAAAACATAGTGGTCATTACCAAATAAATTTATTTAATGCATTTCTTAATTTAGTTGGATAATAAGGTGAATTAAAGAACATACCAAAAATGTACAGTAAATTCCACCAAAATTACAGTAGCCTCTACATACTCTAAATAGGCTACTATACAAATTTCATTGTATTTTAACAAACATAGCAGTCTCTATGAAAAAGACAAATTGCTATTGCAATTGACCATGTGAGAGCAAGATAAATCTAAAACTCACATTTTCTTCAAACACATGACCACAATATATATCAACATGATACAACAATATCACAAAATGGTAGTGGAACAACATTTTCTATTTTTACATTTTAATTTATAATTATAAACCATTTATCAAGCCCCATGAAGACATCTCTGTTCAAAACATGGACAGAATCTGTCATGCCACATTAAACATCTATAACTTGAGGTTCACATGTCCATAATTTATGGTTGTGTACTTTCTAGAAATCTTAAGAAATTGTGAACAACTTTGTTATAAACATCTAGAGCTAAATCTACAACTAACAAGGTCTTACATAACAAACAATGCAATCCAGTGTGGGTTTAGACAGAAACTGGAACAATACTTTAAACTACTATAACTAAACATATGCTCGACCAAAAATTGTGCTATTTATCTTTCTGGAAAGCTTATGAAAAGTACTAGAACTCATATATTTTCATCCAGGCATGATTCACAACCTAACTGAGCCAAACAATATAAATATGCAGATCCACTCAGAATAGGAGCAAAGCAAGACAGAGCATTTTTTATTTTTATAACTCCTAATCTGTCATGTCTAAATTCATGAAACATTTACCAGACATCAAATATCATATGAAAAGCTTGTCACAATATTTTCACATTTATTTCAGCAATAATACAGTGGTTATGAAAAAGACAAATATAGCAAAAAATTAAAACCGAACTGCACAAATCTATTTTTACCGTTAAAACTTCAAATTAAAACATGCAACAATATAGATCTACTGCATAGACAATTTCATAAGGATTCCAAAAAGTCCACATTTGCTATTTTACGACTTTTTTACGAATTTCTATGCATTTCCAAACTTTATCCATGAAATCTGCAAAAACGAAAGAAAAGGAAAACAGATCTTGCACCGGGAACCCTAGCTTTTCCAAGAATCACGCCACAGCCCAGTAACACTATTGATATCAACTTTAGCTTCGCATCTGGAACCCTGAGTTGTTTCATATTCTAACCCGAGGTCCCTACCTTCTTCTTCCCAACGAACAACGAACAGAACCAGAGAGGAACCGGAGAGTGGAGAATGGAGAGGTCTGCCTCTCTGATCAACTGGCTCTTGGTGTAGGCACGAAAAGGGACGGCCAGACCCTCACCATGGCCAGCCGCGGCCATGCCCTGCCCGTGCAGCGGCAGCCACGAGCTGTGCCCGCCGGCCATGGCGGACATGACTCTGGGCGGCGGGGTGAGCGCCGAGGAGGAGAAGAGAGGGGCAAAGGAAGTGAGGGTGAGTGGATGAACGAGTAAGGAGTGCCTCTGGCTTGTCCCAGATAGCAGCAAAGGTGATGTGGAGGTGTCACCCATGGTGGGACAAGCTCTGCTGCAAGGTGACCACGTAGCCATTTCATCGAGCACGTGGCGTGCAGCGTGGTGGCCGGCGTGGGAGGCGATTTCGGGCCTTTTGCGGGCCGAATTGGACAATAGTCCTAAAATGAAGTTTGCTCTACTCTTGACACTCTCCAACTTTGATTAAGGTGCCATGGTCATTAGAGTTGCAGATTAGGAGATAATTAGATGCCAAGCTATGAGTGTCATCGAATTGATAGCGATTAGCAAAACTCGAAATTGATGACTAAAACAAACTCAAACTGGTGTCATCTTTTGGCATGCTCTAGCCCACAATATATACTCCAACTTTTATTAAGGAATCAACTGAAGTTGTTTAACAAAATTTGGAGAACGTGGAATGCCAACGCGATGAACTGCAATTCCAGACTTAGAAATCCGAAATGCTGGAATTTACAGCAGATTCGATCTTGTGACTATTATTTGACAGGATTAGAAGATGATTCAGATTTGGACACTTTAACAAAGTTTGTAGAATACAAACTATACTACAACTTTTATTAAAGGACCTTATACTGTTTCTGCCTGGTTAGTAAGATACAAGGCTCGCAACTAGGGTACCCGAAACAGAGCACCTTGAGGACTGCCAAATTTCTGGGGTTCCAAAACAGCACTGCATTAAATATTGTAAGCTTAATTTGACTAGGATAGGTACCAAACTAGCTCTTGACCTTTAAATAATGTTTGTTCTGCAGAAGCAAAACTACAACTTTTATTTAAGGTCCAACCTCATAACTGGTACCAAAGTCAAACTTTCACTTTGGTCAAAGCAGCAACTTGATAAAGCTTGAATTAAGGTTTTAGGCCAATTGAAGCATTTTCTAGGCACAAGCCCAACATGAACCCTTCATGACCTTTGTTGTAGAGTTCATCTAGAGTCACTTGGTCAAGATTGCAAGGTTAGGTTAGTAACCTAAGGTTCTGTTCACTTGATAAGGTCATTCCAACAAGCATGTAACTTATCCTTTCATTTGACCTTTTGAATCCAAACTTCATGAAACTTTTTCAGTGATCAACCTAGGTAGAGATGGAGGTGATACATGTGAAAGAAGCACCATCAACACCCACAGGCTCTATTATGTAGGATCATCAAGCATTCACTTGTCACAACATCAAAGTATGTTTCATACTATCATATATGAACAAATGATGCTTATGCTCATGAAATGTAAGTGCCAAAATGCAAGACAAACACCTGGGGTGTTACAAAAGGCAGCCCCGAAGCACGCTCTCAATGCTTTTGAGACACCTCCCAAGCGTTGCAAGACTATAATGGATATTGATGAGGACGTTCGCAGACTAGACAGAGTTATCATAGACCTCCAGTCCTCGATTAATTCCCTCACTAGACAGCTCTCTAACCACAACACCGTTATACTAGGCCTTAGGCAGGATCTTGCCAGTGCCAACAAGAAGATTAAGGAATTAGAGCGCCGCTAAGTTATCTAGATTAGACCTTGAGGCAATGCATCTTAGTTATTTATCTTTAAATTCGGTTTAGGTTTACTATTATCATCAGTTTGCTATCATTCTACTACTAGTCTTTTGTAATAAATGCCTCAAGATTAATAAAGAGTATTATTATTATTATGTCTTGTGTGTCTCTAACTTATTTTTGTGCAAGAAAGCAGAAATAAGTATGGGGGAGATCCCTCACATGCCAAACACATCCGACTACACATTCCAGACTCGGTACACCTTTGCCCCTTTCTTTACCCTATACTTTTTGATTATGCGAATACTGTTCGCCTCATGATAAATTAAAAAGATTAAAATATTTCTAATCATGATTAATCTCATTCTGTGATATTTCCTGAAAACTTGCAACTATTATAAAATCATTTTAAAACCCTGTGTTACTTAAGTCATTATGGAATGTGAGATGGTAGAGTATGAGTTTCTTATTCTTATCAATGTTGCTTGGAGAATTTATTCAAAAATCTTCAAAATTCTAGCTACCATCCTTAGTGTTTTATATGCCTAATAAAAAAACTAAAAATATTAATTATGATTATAAAAGCTATCTACTCTATATTGAGTTTGTTCAAATGAGTTAGACCCTTGAGAGATTTATCATGCTCCTAAGATCAAGACATCTATTCAGAAAGATTCACTCTTCTGAAGTATTATTGCATTAGAGGCATGGGCTATGCAAAAATAAAGATATTTCGAGGAAATAAAAAGGAGCAAGTGCTCGACAACCTCGCAGAAAAAATGGACAAGTGTCCGGCAGTAGAATTAGGGATACCTCCGTATCCACTTAAAAAAAAGAGAGAGAAAAAATGATAGCCCATGGTCCCTCTAATAAGCAATATGCCAGCAAGAGTTGACAAAGATTTTAATTTCCAAAGTCTTCGATCTAAGTGTATGACATTCCCCTCCTCGGATCCCGTTTTGATCAGGCAATAAATATAAAGTAAGTATGCTGAGAATTTTTGCAAATTAAAACAGCCTTAGTGAGATATATAAAAGATAATGAGTGATCTGAGAGAACCTATGAGGATAAAAAGGTATGCTAACTTTCTTTCAAAAATACACAAAAACTCCAAGTGACAGGATTGAGAAGAAAGGATCTTTACTCTTAACCATAAACTTCTCTGACTATGGTACATAGTGGATTTTTAACACCCTGCAATTATAAAGAGAATGTTTTAAATGTTTACCCCAGATATTTTTCTTAACCATCCTTTTCTCGAGGACGAGTAAAAGCCTAAGTATGGGGGTATTTGTTGACGGTTCTTAAGTATCAAATTTAATTATCAAATAAACAAGGGAAAGGACCAATATGCAACCAACACCTAGAATTAGGGTTTAATCTGACAGAATTCTATGAGTTTTGTTGTTTATCTATTTCTGCAGGGGGTTATCAGGAAATAAGGAAGAAAGGCCCACATGTCGGGAATGCATAGAGATATCAACGCACCGCGCGATTTTCTACCATATAGAAGACTCCAGAAGCCACGAGAACAATGCAGAGGCCGAAAGGGGCCAGGCCCAGGGCGCCCGCCCTGAGGACCTGGGCGCCCGCCCCCTGCTGGATTCCGTTCGGGACTCTCTTCGCACACGATGTTCCACCGACCTAATGGATCAAAGATAACGTAGTACCACCTCGCCTACCGACCCAAAAACGCATAGAGGAGGAGGACTATATAAGGAGACCCCCTGGCCCCTGGAGGAGACAAGAAGTTATCATAGAGATTGAGGGGTGCCCTCGAAGGAAAACCTCTTCTCTAAATAATATTTCTTTTTAGGCTTAGCAACCAATGTAAGTAGAAATAGATCTTCTAGTTTCTACTAGATTGAGAGAGATAGAGTGGAGGTGTAGATTGGAGGAAGCCCAGCCTGTCGGTGTCTACTCCGAGCTTGTACCTGCGGGATCAAGTTCTCCTAACCCGAAGCTTGCTCCTAGGATTCTTCAGTATTTCGACTTCTAAATTCTAGCAAGTTCTTGTTTTATTGTTCGTCTGGTTTATGAGTTTACTTTAATCTCTTCGCGTTGAGTTTAGAGTAATCATTGCTGGCGTAAATGTGGTGTTTAGGCTGGGGTACTCATAGATATTCCCTGACTAGCTAGACCGTAGTAGTAGTGAGGAACGTGACAATTCCGAGTTACCTTTGCAGACCATATCTCGTTAGCAGGAAGGATAGGGTTTATAGGTGCGGGTTGAACATCCTTTGTGGTGTCTAGATTCCGTTAGCCTCCCCAATAGAACAGTAGATCATCCTTACCAAGGTTAGAAGGAGATTACGGTTGTAGTCTTCTCTATTTATCACTCACATCGAGAACATTCTTTGTTGCCTAAAGGGTTAGTAGTAATAGACCGGTTAGTCAGATGCACTCTTTATCCTAGTGGTAAAAAAATAAAGACGATACTCTGGATAATTTCCCGGGTGAAGTGCTCACCGATATCCGTGCGCTTGCAGATCAATTCCTTATTGTGTTCCCAAATATTAACATCGAGGTAAAGGACGTCGAGGCGGAGCTCTGGGCGGGCTGGCTCGGCCAGAGACGCGGTGGAGCGGCCGGAAAAGCTCGCCGAAGCGCGGCGGAGCTCGCTGTGGCAATGGCGGAGCGAAATGTGGCGCTCTGGAGGGGCGAATGGCGCGTATGAGGCGTCCACTCGGTGCGTGGTGTCTTGTGGACGACGTCAGATCTGACAGGAGGGACCGTCGACGGCGTACGGTCGACAGGTGGCCGGACACACGGTGGCGGGTGAGTTCTGTCCGAACTGAACCGGTTTCTGAATCGCCCGATTGCAGTGACTGAATCCCGAAGTTCGTCGACGTTTTACTCTCAGCTCACTTGGTGGTTTTGGCTCAAACTTGATCCTTTCGACAGAGCTACACGAGTTCTACAAGTTTGATTACACGAGCAAAGCCTAACTCGGTCTAGATTTCAATCTACAAGGCTCCCAACAACCCTACCTCAAAACTGTGTGATTCAAGACTTAGCCAAATTCGGCTAAGTGTGAAATCAGCCCTGATTTTTGTCTTGTGAGTAAATTTTGGATGTGTTCCAAGCTTTATCATAAAAAGTCATCAACATAACTTTTGTAGCTTATGAAATTTACTACAACTTTGTTTCAGGTGTCACAGACATGCAAGGTGTCTAACATCATTTTCATAAAACATCTTTGAAAAGAGGTCTAGGGGGTCAAATAGGTCAATCTAGGGTTAACCATGACTTAGGGGCATTTTTGGCCAAAACTTCAACATGAACTTTGTTCAAAATGTGGTTCTAAACATAATTAAAGTATTTTGGAAGACAATGTGCACTTATATGCATTGGTCACCCACTAAAGTCACTCAAATCAAGTCACACAAGCAATTTAATTATACATGGGACACATAAGATGACATGTGATCATGATGCATGCTGATGAATGAGCATGATGATGCTTATGTTGATGCAATGCTCATGGTTAACATGCAAGCTAACACTTGGAGTGTTACAGTTATATACTTGGCTTAGTTAGATTGGAATTATATACATGTTTAGGATCGTATAGCGTTTATCCATCGGATCCATCAGAAAATGATAGATATTGTGTAGGCATGGTGCTTATACCGTATTTATCTGCGATTGTACCCAATATGCCAGATCGTGGGGTAGTTCGTGATAGTGACAGCTTCATTGTTTCTTATATAGTCCCCCTCTCGTGTATTGGGCTGGCAGAGCAACATTATTATAGGGGAGTGATTGCTATGTTTCTCATATTCCTTGCTAATATCACTATGCATTGGCATAATGTTGTCTTACAATGATTGCTAAGTATAATTGCACTAACTATAATATGCTAGACTGTATAGTTAAGAATAACTTAGGAAATATTCTCGTAGTTCGTTCTAATTCCATGCTAATGACTTGCTAGAATATCTAATTGAGGTGTTTATCATATTTATTATGTGGCTAAGTTATGCTTATCAGATTAATTATCTTTATCACTAGTCATTACTTTATATATCCTTTATGTGACACTTATCCCTGTATAAAAGAGATAGATAAATGATCTCAATTATACATGCAATGATAGAGACTCAATCTTATATTCCATTCTATAATGAACATTGATGATTATTAATCCCTTCCTAGTGGTAAAAATATAAATAACGATATCTGGAATACTTCCCGGTTAAAATGCTACATCGGTATTAATCTGTGCACTTGCAGATCCCATTTGTTATTTATTTAGATGAGCAATTGCATATTTCAATACCGCTTCTCTCATGTCATGCTGGGGATGACAACTTGGCTTAAGTGGTATGAGGGATAGGTTTGGCATTTTTGGCGCTGTTATCAGAATTAGAAAACTAAGTCTACTTTTGGTAATGACGTTAAGAATACCAAACAACCTTCTGCCGGTCAAGAGAGGTGATCCAGGACGCCCCATCATCCCGATCTCCATCGGCATGGTGGACTTCCCAGAAGCATTATGTGACTTTGGCTCTAGTGTCAACATTATGCCCATGGTACTCTATGATAAATTCTTTATATATCCTTTATCAGAAACAACCATGTGTTTGTAGTTTGCAGATCAAACAATATGTTTTCCAAAAGGAATATTGAAGGACCTTTGTGTCCGAGTTGGTACCTTGTACGCCACAGCAGACTTCGTGGTAATAGAGACCGGTAATGATGAGAGGGCACCCATCATCCTAGGGAGGCCATTCTTGAACACCTCGGGAGCTGTCATCTACGCTAGTGCTGCCAAGATCAGTTTCTACATCAAAGGGAGGAAGGAGACGTTTTCCTTCAAGAACAAGACTACACAAATCCCAGATCAATCCCGACATGAACCAAGGAAGAGGACCAACAGGAGGAACAGGAACAAGCAAGTGTGGACCGAGTCAGCTAAAATGGTCACTGCAGTTCATGGAGGTCAAGATCATCAACTTAATTCACCGTTTCTAACCAAGAAGGACGACCCAGGAATGCCAAGCATCTATTGCTCCATAAATGGATACAACTTCTACAAGACGACTTGCGACACCGGATCAGGCGTCAACATAATGGCCGCAGTCACCTATGGGCTCTTGTTCGGAACCATGCCCCTAAAACCGACATACATTCAGCTCCAAATGGCAGATCAGACATTCCGAAAGGTTGAAGGTATAGCAACTGATGTCCCTGTCAAAATAGACGGTCATTTTGTCTACACAGACTTTCAGGTTATTGACATGGGAGAAGACGAATATGATCCACCCATCATCCTTGGAAGACCGTTCCTCAGCACCATTAAAGCAATCATCTACATTGGAACTGGAGAAGTTCACATGCACTTCCCCTCAGAGAAGGTACGCCGCTATTTTACTGACCCTAACTATATCGTTGAAGACTCTAAGCAGGTCAGAAAACGACGCAACCGCAACCAGAGGAGGCAAATCATCAAGGACGGATGGGCAGACTATGAAGGAGAAGTGGTAAGGTCAGAAGCTATACAGTTTAAACAGAATTATCCAGAGGAGACCGTAGCACCAAGTCAGGTATGGAAAGAGAAGATAACTATACATGAAGAGGAGGCACCACCGGAAGTACCGACTACGCCACCCAACGAATCCCAGGACAAGTGAGAAAACGGAGAGTCCCGTTCGGAGGACTTCAAAATATTGAACGCCTTGCCAAGAGGTAAACTTGGTAGTTATCCTTTCCCTTTCAATTATTTAAAATAGTTTGTTTAGTTAATTATGTTCATACTATCTTAAAAAAGAAAATAAAAATGTTAAAAAACAGTAAGCCCCATGTGAGTATACGAGTGGCATGAAACCCATAAGTATATTCACTGTGGTGGCATAAAAATAAATAAATATTTCTTTTCTGCTCTATAAAATGAAAATATAAAAATAGAGAGTAATATTTGTTGAGGAGTCTCAACATGATAAAGGCTAGATATTTATGCTAACACTTAGTCAGTTCCACAAAGCTTTGTTGTCTATTTGAGCTCCACAGAATCTAAGAATCAAAGAAGACTAGCAGACGGAGGACATTCTAATCGCTGTCAGGATACTACTGACTTTCCAATACACCTCTGCCACCTACTAGCTATATCAAGAGAAATTACGTCAAAATTCAGCTTGGGGGAGAGCACCCCCATTTATCTCGCTAAGTATTTCTATCTATCTTTATACTTATACTATATTAAAATATAAATATACATAACTATGGAAAACCAAATAAAGATTTTATACTTACGTATATATCTTTTGCTTAGTGTGCTTAAAAAATAAATAAAGTAGCTATGCTAAACTGAATCTTAATAATAAAACACTAGCATGGATATGACGAATAGTTGCTCTGCCTAATTTTGAAATTTGAGTTCTCTCTCAAGTTTAGACATAACTGTTATAATTTAAAGCTTGCTCTAAACCTAAACTTGTGGGAAGAAAACTTGATCTGAAGTCTAAGTTGTTAACGGATACGATATGGGAAGGTTGAGCTGCTGTTTATCTGTTCCTAGAGATGCTAGAATTCTGGAGAATTTTATCTTTGAAAATCTATAAAATATTGCATGATGAAATCCTGTATGCTGAGAGTTTAAATTCCTAACATGACCATATATACATGCTTGCTAGACTTTGAGCCACACATTTACTTTTTACTGCTTATGAGCATTGAGTGTGGTCAAGCTGTGTAGACCCTTAGGAGCTTGTCATGTGGTTAAATCAAGATTCACTTGCACGTTCACTCACATATGCTGCTTCTACTCCGGAAGTACCATCCACATATATCCATCCATTTCCATCTCCAGAACCACCTAAAAATATTCTACTCCTAATCCGGAGAGAATAGCCAAACACATTTCTGTTTTTTCCCGTTGAAATAAATGCTCAAGTTATCTTGGTTACTACCACTTGCTACATTATTTCAGGAGATATGTGCTCTTTAAAAAAAGAAGAAAAAAGAGAAACGAGGAGATAAAAAGGGGCAAGTGCCCGGAACCTCGAAAGAAAAGAAAAAGTGAGACGAGAGGTAAAAATGGACAAGTGTTCGACAGTAGAATTAGGGGTACAAGATACCCACCTGAGAGGAAAGAAAAAGAAGAGCATCTCATTCTCCTCAAAAGTTTCAAAAAAAAGCAAGGAAGGTATGTATCCCCTCAAAAGAGCAAAAGTAGAATTAGACTTTCACCATTGTTATCACCATTATCACCATACACCATTCATTCGCCACACATGCACATCTTGATTTGGCTTATTGATTTGTTTCTTTGGATCCATGGTTTGACTATACAATAAATGTCTTGTAAGTATGTATATTTTATCTCCCACCTATGAGCTCTAGATATAAAAGCCTTATTAGAGTAGGGTGAGAGAAGGCAATGTCACTATGCCTTATACCACAAATACAACATATTTTGAGAGAAGGCATATACCATCACTGCCTTGGTAAGGATCCAAAAATACCACAAAAGAGAGATATGAGGGAGTCATACAAGGAATCTCTGAGTTTTATTTGAAAATCTGCAAAAACTCCAGAGCTATAGCTGATCAAGAATAAGAGACATGGCACTTGACTAGACCGTTTTATCTTTTAACTACTCAAGACAGAAGTGACGGTTACAAGTCCCATGGTGAAAGGTAAAATAAGTAAGTTTTATGTCTTGACAGTTTACTCTAACTCAGAGATGAGATCTTATTTAAAAAGCATGTGTACCGTCAATTTTCAAAGGTATTTCAACAACTTCTGATCCATCACTAAGTCTATCCTTGCTCAGGGACGAGCAAGAGGTAAGCTTGGGGGAGTTTGTTGACGGTCCTTAAGTATCAAATTTAATTATCAAATAAACAAAGAAAAGGATCCAAATGAAATCAACATCCAGACTTAGGGTTTTATCTGACAGAATTCCATGAGTTTTAGTGTTTGTCTATTTCTGCAGGGGGTTATCAGGAAATACGGAAGAAAGGCCCACACGTCGGGATTACATAGAGATATTAACGTGCCACGCAATTATCTTACATTTAGAAGACTCCAGAAGCCACGTTAATGAAGCGGAGGCTGAACGGGGCCTGACCCAGGGCACGCCCCTTCAGAGTCCAATCAGGACTCTCTTTCGGGATCAAGCTCCACCGACCTAAAGGATCAAGGATAACCGTTCAATCAATGTCGGTTTGATCCAACGGCCCATATTCACTTGGAGGGACTATAAAACCAGACCCCCTGGCCCCTAGAGGAGAGAGCCTCTCAATCCTAATTCATTATTCATCAAGGGAGAAGAAGCCTCTAATCAAGCCTAGAGCCACCACATCAATTAGACATCTAGATTAGCATAGCTACATAGGATTAGAACTAGGAGTCAATCTTCGATTGGTTTCCGGATCTGTCAAGAGGAGTCTTGGTAATTCTCTAATTGTTCTTCTAATTGTTCATCTTTGTTCTTCAATATTATGAATATGACTTTGTTCTATTTCAATATATTGCTTATGACTTTGCTCTACTTGTTTATATTCAAGATTATATTGTTCTTAGTTTATCATGGTTATATACTTGGCTTAGTTAGATTGGATCTATATACATGTTTAGGATCATATAGCATTTATCCATCGAATCCATGGATAAATGATAGATATTGTGTAGGCGTGGTGCTATTACCATATTTATCTGCGATTGTACCCAAAATGCCAGATCGCGGGGTAGTTCGTGATAGTGACAGCTTTATTGATTCTTATATAGTCCCCCTCTCGTGTATTGGGCTGACAGAGCAACATTATTACAGGGGAGTGATTACGATGTTTCTCATATTCCTTGCTAATATCACTATGCATGGGTGTAGTCTTGTCTCGCAATGATTGCTAAGTATAATTGCACTAACTATGATAATGCTAGACTGTATAGTTAAGAATAACTTAGGAAATATTATTATAGTTAGTCCTAATTTCATGCTAATGACTTGCTAGAATATCTAATTGAGGTGCTTATCATATTTATTATGTGGCTAAGTTATGCTTATCATATTAATTATCTTTGTCACTATTCATTACTTTATACATCCTTTATGTGTCACTTATCGTTGTATGAAAGAGTTAGATAAATGTTCTCAATTATACATGCAATGATAGATACTCAATCTTATATTCCATTCTATAATCATTGATGGTTACTAATCCCTTCCCAGTGGTAAAAGTATAAATAACGATACTTGGAATACTTCCCGGTTAAAATGCTACATCGGTATTAATGTGTGCGCTTGCAGATCCCATTCATTATTTATTTAGATGAGCAATTGCATATTTCAATACCGCATCTTTCATGTCATGCTGGGGATGACAACTTGGCTTAAGTGGCATGGGGGATAGGTTTGGCATTTTTGGCGCCGTTATCAGAATTAGAAAACTATCTACTTTCGGTAATGACGTTAAGAATACCCAACACTGGTATCAAAGCTTCCGTTACCACGGTAGGAATTTTATTCCTAGCTACATATATATTTTGCTTCATCCTATCCACGAAAAAGTCAGAAAAATATATTGCTGTTGACATTCGTTAAGTGCAATAAGAATAAGAAAAATTCCGCAAGCGCACAGAACATCATCGTAGCATTTTACCGGGAGTATTCTAGGTATCGTTATTTATATTTTACCACTGGGAAGCTAAGGTCAAAGAATTTGTAACTTACTATCATGCATCTACTAATTTAATAAACCAATTAGACTAAAGTAGGGGTATATGATAGGTAATAATATAAAGGTGAGAATTCTATGATAAATGTGTAGATAGCCATAGCGGGAGGACAACGGGAGAGACCTAGGTTCCTGTATACTTCTCTATTACTTCAGTTCTATGATAACAAAGAATGAATAGATAAAGCAATCACATATTAGCACTTTGGGACATCAGAACACAAACCACAGAAAGAGAACTGGAAGGGGGCTGGGAAGCTCTGACTACGGTCCTACAAACACCGATCCGAACGAGGTGGAATACGTCGACCGTTAGGGCTGTCACTACCCTAGGGCTACAACAACAATCCGCAGGACTGGGTGCAACCTCAGGTAACCTCTAGTATAGACACCACGTCTACACTAACGATGACTACTCTAATTACCATGAATAACTAGAGCACTCGTTGCAAACGGAGATCCTATGCTAAAATATAACAACTACATCACTCAATAATAAAAGTAAATAGAGAAGATAAATATATTAAAGCATAAGTCTTACAATAAATATAAAGACATACCAAAACTCTGAAGACTTCTTCAGAACCAAAGCGCAGCTCCGCTCTCCCTAACTCCCGACTAGAACTAATCTACTACATTGGATTGTCTAGCCCTAATTCTCTATAGAGGAAAGGTTATCCTTCGAGGGCACCTCTCAACTCTATAATGATGTGTTCTCCTCCAGGGGCCAGGGGCCTTGCTTATATAGTCCTCCTCCTTTGTGCGTTTTTGGTTCAGTAGGCGATGTGGTACTAAACTTTCCACCATATCTCATTAAAATGCACATAGGCCTTAATGGACTAAAATCTGATTTGGGCCCAATGAATCCCGCAGCTCTTTTATGTGGAGTTTTTCTTTTATTAATATCTCTTGATTCCGAACTCCAAATATAGCAAATAATATATGCATTTCGATCAGCTCGACGTGATCTTTGTAATGGTGTACTCCATTATGTGATTGGTGCTTGTACCAGGGTGGGTGCCCTAGGATCAAGGGCGGGCGCCCTGGCCGTGGGCCCGTCTCGGCTCCGCTTCAATCGAGTTGCTTCTAGAGTCTTCCTGATTATGGAAAATTACCGCACACATTAATTCTCTATGTAAACCCGACGTGTGGGCCTTTCCTTCGTATTTCCTGACAACCCCCTGCAGAAATAGGCAAACACAAAAAATCATGGAAATCTGTCAGATGAAACCCTAAGTCTAGGTGTCGGTTGCATTTGGATCATTTTTCAAGATTAGTTGACGGTTAAATGTGAGCATTAAGGACCGTCAACAACCTCCCCCAAGCTTAACCTTTGCTCGTCCCTGAGCAAAGATGGACTCAAGAGTTTCGGCAGTGGTTTCATGCCTTAAAGGTACACATGCATTCAAACAAGATCTCATCTCTGGGTTAGGGTAAACTGTTAAGATTTAAACTTACTTATTTTACCTTCCACCATGGGGCTTGCAACCGTCACTTATGTCTTGAGCAGTTAAAAGATAGAACGGTCTAGTCAAGTGCCATGTCTCTTGTTCTTCGATTAACTATAGCTCTGGTGTTTTTTGAAGATTTTCAAATAAAACTCAGAGATTTTTTGTATGACTCTCTCTAGTCTCTCTTTTGTGGTATTTCTGGATCCTTACCAAGGCAGTAATGGTGTATGCCTTCTCTCAAAGTATGTGGTATTTTTGGTATGAGGCATAGTGGTATTGCCTTCTCTCTCACCCTACTCTAATAAGGTTTTGATATCTGGAGCTCATAGGTGGGAGACAGCTAATACATACTTACAAGACACTTATTGTATAGTCAAACCATGGATCTAGAAGAACAAGTCAATAAGTTAAATCAAGATGGGCATGTGTGGCGAATGAATGGTGATAATGGTGAAAATAATGGTGAAAGTCTAATTATACTTTTGCTCTTTTGAGAGGGTACATACCTTTCTTGCACTTGAGGCTTTCGAGGGGAATGAGACGCTCTATATTTTATTTATCTTTACTCTCAGGTGGGTATCTTGTACCCCTAATTCTACTGTCGGACACTTGTCTATTTTTACCTCTCGTCTCACTTTTTCTCTTTTTTTTCGAGGTTTCGGGCACTTGCCCCTTTTTATTTCCTCGTATTCACTTTTTTTTTCAGATCACTCACCCTCCTGGAATAATATAGCAAGTGGTAGTAACCAAAATATCTCGAGCATTTATTTCACGGCGAATAACAGGGATAGGATAATGTTTTTGGCTATTCTCTCCTAGATAGGAGTAGAATAATTTTGGGTGAATCTAGATATGAAAATGAGTGGATGTATGTGGATGCATGCTTCTGGAGTAGAAGCAGCATGTATGAGTGAACGTGCAAGTGAATCTTGATTTTAACCGCATGACAAGCTCCTAAGGGTCTAGACAGCTTGACCACACTCAATGCTCATAAGCAGTAAAAAGTAAATATGTGGTTCATAGTCTAATAAGCTTGTATATATGACTGTGGTAGGATTTTAAACTCTCATCATACAGGAACTCATCATGCAACATTTTAAAGATTTTCAAAGATAAAATTCTCCAGAATTCTAGCATCTCTAGGAACAGATAAACAGCTGCTCAACCTTCCCATATCATATCTGTTAAAGACTTAGACTTTTGATCAGGTACTCTTCCCACAAATTCAGGTTTAGAGCAAATTTTAAATTATAACAGTTATGCCTAAACTTGAGAGAGAGCTCAAATTTGAAAACTAGGTACTTGGCAGAGCAACTATTCATCATATCCATGTAAGAGTTTATCATTGAAGTTCAGTTTGGCATAAATACTTTATTTATTTAGCAAACTAAGCAAAGATATATATAAGCACAAAATGTTTAATTGGGTTTTTATGATTATGCAATTTTTTATTATTTGAGTAAGGTATAAATGTGAGTAGAAAAACTTAGCTGGATAAATAGGGTTGCTCTCCCACAAGCTGGATTTTAACGTAATTTCTTCTAATGTACCTAGCAGGTGGTGTAGGTGTATTTGAATGTTGGTAGCACCCTGATAGCGATTAGGATATCCTCCGTCTGCTAGTCTTCCTTGATCCTTGAATTCTGTGGAGCTCAAATAGACAACAAAGCTTTGTGGAACTGGTTAAGTGTTAGCATAAAATCTCTTAGCCTTTATTATGTTGAACTTTCTCTAATAAATATTACTCTCTTTAGTAGGATCATAAATATATTTTTATATTTTCATTTTTACATCACAAGAATATATTTATTTTATTTTTACGCCACCACAGTGAATGGGTTTTATGCAACGAGCATACTCACTTGGGGCTTACCGTTTTTAACATTTTTATTTTCTTTTCAAGATAGCATGTTTAACTAACAAGCTATTTAAGGAAAGTAAATAATTTAAGAAAAAAAAGGGAATGCAGAAAGGAAAAATATGGATAACTACAGATTTTACCTTTCTGCGAGGGTTTAATGTTTTAAGTCTTCTGAACAAGACTTCTCACTGCGTTCATTCTTTAGGTGCGTCATTTGAGTTAGGTGTGGACCTTGACATCTGCACCTCTTGATACGGTGTCACCCATGTTTTTGTTTGCCCAGCAGTTCGAAGTGCGGTGTTGGCAGCATCCTCCTCAGTGTGTTTGTGCTCGTAGATCCAGATCCTTCACTTGGTAGAGTCTGGGAGTTGGAAAACTCCTCCATGTTTTGCTCAAAGTGTATCTTGCTCATAGAGACAAGGCAGAGATCAAGTGCATAGGCCCTGTTGGTGGAAAACACCAACAGAACCAAAAGTGTATTTGTTCTTCTCTAACCTTAACCATAGTGAGCAAGACAAAGTTGATGGATGATAAGATCATGAGTGTAGCATTTAAAACATTTGTCAGATCAGATCACTCAACCTTATGGAAAGATAACCTATCTAAGTAAATGTTTTTTTCTTTACATGACTATCATTTTGTTGATGCAAAAGAGATCTGCAAACACAAAGGGCTAATACCTGATTCAAACTTTAAGGCGTGCCAGACGATTTGACCTTACTATCGGCAAAGGTGAGAACTCGAATACTTTAGTCCTGACAACAGCGATGCGCCCGGATATCACGGCTAAGAGGTACTCACGCGGAACTTGAGAACACGCCGAGCTTAGGTCGACGAATTCCTAAGAACTCGTAATAAAAAGGAAAAAGTATGACGAAGTCGTCAAAAAAGTAGATGCTGGAATATGAGTAAAAACGTGTGTTTGATTGATTCACAGATGTCTCATTACAAGGCCCTAGGGTTCATATTTATACCCTGCTCAAAGAGCTACAACTAAACACGACTAGAATTCGAATTCCAAATTACACGGAATCCGTATACAAAACGACTTAAATAAATAAGGAAATAACAAAGCTATCTCCCGTGACAAACTAAAATTCTTCCATAAACCGATCAGCAGTTTCCGGACCCCTCCTCCGTATCATCGGCAGACTCCTTGCCATAGTCATCGGTAGACTCCTCCATTATAGCCATCGGCATAAACACATCACTGCCTGCAGACTTAGTCACATCCGACCTCTCCTTCATCGGCAACCATCCTCATCGGCAATTCATCTTGTAAACAGCATACTGCCACTTTATCCTGCCATCCTGGACACGTGCCCAAAAAACGGTGTCAACACATGCCCCCCAATTTTGGAGTATAAAATTGTTAATGCTCCGAAATTCTCTGCAGTAATGATGCCTTCTTCCCGCAATTAATGCTCCTAATCTGGTAACCGACAACCTCAATCTGAACAACTCTGATCCTATTCTCCCGCAGATTTCTCGAAATCCCCAACTTCCTAAGCGGGCATTTCTCTCTCAACCGTACATCGGCAATAATACCGTTACAAAGATCTGCCGATATACTGACCAGGACGTTCGTACAAATGGCTACCTCCCCTTTATTCGCCCATCGGTAATATGACCGTTATAGAACGCTGCCGATGGACCGACCAGGAGATCTCGCACAGTAAAATATCTTCAGATAATGACCGCTTCCCATCAAATCATCTGCGCAATCCCTTGATTACCGTGCGAACAGTTACCACATCTAACTGAGTACCCTCTGATTTCTCAGAGGCGGCAAAGAGATAAGTCAGATTTGCCCTTGCCCATTTTGTCCTATAAATAGTTCCTTCTCGGGTACTCCTTCCCCATCACATCATTCCACCACCCAACTTTACTTTTCCAGCGGCGGCGCCATCCGAAACTCCCAAGACCTCCGACAAGCACTCCTCCTCATCAACCCCGGTGCCTTCAAACACTTTCTTCGCAGCAAGATGGCCATTGGTTTCGTTGTCCCTGAGGTCAGATCTCCATCTCGTCTCTTGTATATTTTTTTCTCGTATCCCTGTTCATCTGTAATTCATTTTACTGAATATCTTCCTTTTCCTCTTTCTTTTGTGTTTCCTTTACACCCAAAATCACTAGGAATTGTCCAACAAA
Organism: Sorghum bicolor; assembly: GCF_000003195.3. NCBI lineage: Eukaryota > Viridiplantae > Streptophyta > Magnoliopsida > Poales > Poaceae > Sorghum > Sorghum bicolor. The sequence continues at coordinate 35,009,643 of NC_012879.2, forward strand.
ATTGTCATTCCTACCGATCAACCACACCTTCAATGCCTCGGCCCTCTAGGTGACCCAGATCCAACCGACCTTATCAACGCAGAAACCAACAGGATCCCCTTTAGGGCTGAAAATTTTTCTTTAGATCTGTGGAAAGACACCTTCCGCTCTTGTCCCAGCCCTACCGTAGGGTGGAAAGACTGGTTCTTGAGGGTCAGCAATTCTCATGAAGTCCAGTGGGGTGAAAGGAAGCTAGCCCAATGCATCAGGCTATCTATTGCCGATATGCACAGGAACGAGTCGCTGTTGATAGCTGCGTCTCATTTTTGGTCAGATACCCTTAATGCCTTCGTCTTTGGCCACGGCCCTGTTTCTCCCACTCTTGCCGATGTAGCTATGCTCACTGGTCTGGACGTGTCTTCTGCCGATAGCACCCAATTCTTTGATACCGCTCCTAGTGCCAAAGTGGAGACTCGCACTATCGGCGGTTGGTCAGGGTACATTCAGAAGTACCGTGGGAAGGGGCCTGTCACCATAAAGGAACAAACCACCTTTCTGAACATGTGGCTGGACAAGTTTGTATTCTGTGGTCGATCGGCAGGACTGACTTCTGTCTATCTATCGGCAGCAGAGAGACTGGCTAACGGTGGCCAATTTCCTCTCGGCCGATACTTGCTTGGTGCTGCTTACCATGTTCTCCATCAGGTAGCCCAGAAACTCCTGCTTGGTCAGTCTATCGGCAACTTGGGAGGCCCCTGGTGGTTTATTAACATGTCGCTCAATCTGCATTTGCATAAGCGCCTTGACTTCAACTTGTTCACACAGCATTTCCCAAGAGATATAGCCGAAAATCATGTGTTAGGCGAAGAGGAATCGGCAACACGTGCCCCCCTGAACTTTGGTGAAGCTGCCATAGTTCTACCTGGTTCAGGGAGTAATCCGGGTCAGATCGGCCGATTCTTCTAGACTCTGTATGAGGGATTGGCCAGAGATGAACGACCATGGTTGGCTTATGATGACCCAGACAGTGTGCTCCCTCTAACCTTCAATCCATTTGTTGAAGTTCTTGACAGGGATAATGAGGTGATGATGGCAATTGTGACTCCCAGAGCCATACCAGAGAATTTCTTTGGTAGCACAAAAACCTCTCCCCAAACATATGAATTTTACAACCCATCGGCATTAGCTCGTCAGCTAGCTTTCGGCCAGTTGCCGATTGCACTTCCTTATGCCGATGTGATAAAACCCAGAGAACCTATCAGCAACTTTCTTGAGTGGATTCGAGTAGCCCAACTACCACCAAATGCCGATACAGATATAAATCTGTCAGAATGGGTTCTAGCTGCCTTTATTACTCAGGCATACAAGCTATGGTGGGCAGAATGGAAAGAGCATCTATTCTGCAGATCGGCCATCTCATACCGCAGCATGATCGACCCCGAATACGAAGTCCCCGATGACACCGTAAGTATTTCAAACCGATGTTTCATTTTTTCAATACTATTTCCATTGGTAGCTTACCCTTGTATTCCTTTTGCAGGTTGACAACATCCCCCCATCGGTTAGCAGGAGTGGCAAGCCGATCGACTTGTCTCCATCAGGCCCGATCTCCTCAATCGGCCACAATGCTCCCACTCTAGCTTCCGTCGTGCATCGGGGTGTGCGCCTCAGGAAAGTCACCACCAAGAGAACTCAGACATCACCTACGGTAGCTGCTTCCACTCTGGCGCAGGCTTTCAAGGCAATTTGTCAAATCCTTTTCTTTTACACTGACCATTTTTATATCGGCTATATCTGTGCTTATAAACCCCTTTTCGTTGTTGCAGCAAACCGGTGCATCGGCAAAAGCCAAGCGTCAAAGCACCGATGCCCCCCAGTCTAGCCAGCCAAAGAGAAAGGGCACCAAAGGTGTTAAGGCTGGAACAAAGCGCCAGAAAGTAGCAACTCCCCCTCCTCCTCCGGTGTCTCCAATTCCAGTGGAGTCTTCTCCTTCTTCTCCAGAAGTCCAGACACAGCAAGCACTGTCTCCCCAACCAATGCAGGAAGCACCATAGATGGAAGAACTCCAGCAAGAAGAACCTCAGTTAGAAGCACCCCAACCAGAAGATGTGCCGGCCGACGTAGGCGATCAAACTACCGACCCAGTAGGCTCAATCATACTATCGGTAGTTTCCTCACTTCAGACAAGTATCATCCCTCCTCAAGGTAACGTACTCTCCTCAAAATTACTATCGATGAGCTTCTTCTTTTCGATCTTATAACCTTTTCTGTTAACTTTCAGCTGACATTGTTCCATCAGCAACACTTGTCGATCAACCTGTAGCTCCATCGGTACCTCCCAGTCAAAGGCAAGAAATCGCCTTGAAGCAAGTAAGTCATCCAATTTTCCATCAGTATCACCTGCCGAAGCTTTGGCCATAAAAATGACTTATTTCATCCTCACTTTCAGGAACAAGATTCTCCCGACAGTTTATTCTCTTTCGCCATTGATATCTCCGAAGAAGAAGGTGAGGAAGCAACCTCCTCTCGGGCAGTTGGGACTGTATCGGTAGAAACCAGGGCTAAGCTGGAAGAGCTATCGGCCATTCTTCATCAAGACACAGCTCAACTGGTCAACGATTCTGACCCAGCCAAGGCCCTGTTCAAGACCCTTAGAGGCCAAATTCCTGCCGATGCTGAAGAAACCCTCTTCCAGGCTGCACACTTAGAAAGCCGCCAGCTGCAGTACCAGAGAGCCACTCGACGCCTTGCCGATAGAGATGCTCAAATCCAGCTTTCTCAGGAGATGATAAAAGAAAAACTCTTAGCCGATGAGAAGCATAAGAACTTCGGCACCTTAAAGTCCTCAGGTGATGCACTGAAGCAAAAAGTCTCTGATCTATCGGCAAAAAGAGAAGCCCTGCTGGCCGAACTCAAGCAAGTAGAGGATGCTCTGTCTCAGGCCCAGCAAGAAGAGAGCCAACTGCCGGAGACCATCAAGCATCTCGAGCAAGAACGAAATGCCCACGGTCGCAAAGCGCTGCAGTTGAAGAAGAAACTGAAGCCGATAGAAGGTTCTGCCGATGATGATACCAAAGAGATAGAAACAGCCAATCAGATCCGGCTGCGCGCCATATCGGCGATCCAAGCGCAGCTGAACATCTGAAGCTCTCATCGGCAACACACCTTTGCTCTTCTGCATTTCAGCTTTCTTAATGTCTTAGTCTAGCCGATAGGACTGTTGTCGGCACCTTTTGAAACATTAAGTCCATCCCCAGATACACTTTAATCCAGCCGATAGGAGTGTTATCGGCATTTAAACTTTTATGCATCGACCCGTATGCTGGGGTAGTAATTTTTTAAATATTTACCATTTAATGCTCTGGGAAATTCAACTCCTTCGAGAGTTTCTAGAATATAGGCATTACCAGGAGCCGATCGACTTATCCGATAGGGACCTTCCCAATTAGGAGACCACTTTCCAAACTTCGCACTTTTAGTCCCGACTGGCAAAATTAATTTCCATACCAAATCCCCATCGGCAAACTCCTTAGCCTTCACTTTCTTGTCATACCATCTAGCAACTCTCTTCTTATTTTCTTCTATACTCATTAAAGCTTTTAACCGATGCCCTGCTAGATCATCCAACTCATCGGTCATCAAAGTGGCATAATCATCGGCGGTTAACTGATCTTGAAAAGATAATCGCCTCGATCCGGCCTTAATTTCCCAAGGCAACACTGCATCATATCCATACACCAATTGATAGGGTGACACCTTGGTTGATCCATGACAAGCCATCCGATAAGACCACAGTGCTTCATTTAACAACGTATGCCACCGCTTAGGATTTTCTTCAATCTTTCGTTTAATAAGCTTGATAATCCCTTTGTTAGATGCCTCGGCCTGCCCATTGGCTTGAGCATAATAAGGAGAAGAATTCAACACGTTAATCCCCATACCGATTGCGAATTCATCAAACTCCCCCGATGTGAACATAGTGCCCTGATCGGTAGTAATTGTCTGAGGAATCCCAAATCGGTAAATAATGTGTTCCTTCACAAAATCAATCATATTGGCCGAGGTGACCTTCTTCAAAGGAATAGCTTCAACCCATTTAGTGAAATAATCAGTGGCAACCAAAATAAACTTATGCCCCTTACTAGATGGTGGATAAATCTGGCCGATCAGATCGATAGCCCATCCCCAGAACGGCCAAGGCTTTATGATAGGATTCATAGCCGATGCGGGTGCTCTTTGAATGTTACCAAACTTTTGACAACCTTGACACCCCTTGAAATATTTAAAGCAATCCTCAAGTATGGTCGGCCAAAAATATCCGTTCCTTCGAATCATCCACTTCATCTTAAAAGCTGACTGATGTGCCCCACACACCCCTTCATGGATTTCTCCCATCCAACTTTTAGCTTCACCATCACCTAAGCATTGGAGAAGAATTCCATCAATAGTTCGATAATACAATTCATCTTCGAGGAGCACATATTTGGTTGCTTGAAACCGAACTCGTCTTTCAACTTTCTTAGATGGATTTTTTAGATAATCAATAATTTCTTTCCTCCAATCATCGGCAGCGATTGCCGATACTGCATTAATCATAGGCTGATATCCCGAGGCATGCTGAGCTAACCGATTGGCCTCTTCATTATGCAATCGGGGAACATGCTCTAATCGGAAATCCTTGAATTCCTTTAATAGTTGCATGCTTTTCTCGAAATAAGTCATGAGAACTTCACTTCGGCATTCATAGCTTCCGGCCAATTGATTTATAACCAACATAGAATCCCCGAAGATTTCAACAGCATCAGCACGAACTTCTCTTAACAACTCGAATCCCTTGATCAGAGCCTGATACTCAGCCTAATTATTCGTTGATGTAGCAACAATCGGCAAGGAAAACTCATACTTCCTCCCCTTAGGGGAAACTAATACAATGCCGATCCCTGCTCCCCGGTCACAGGTAGATCCATCAAAGAAAAGCGTCCAGGGTACAATTTCCAAGGCTTCCACTACACCGCAATGCTGAGTCACAAAATCAGCCATAATCTGCCCTTTGACTGCCTTGGCCGATTCGTAACGCAGATCGAACTCCGACAGCGCTAAAATCTATTTACCGATCCTGCCACTCATAATCGGCATGGATAGCATGTACCGGACCACGTCGTCCTTGCAAACAACAGTGCATTCGGCCGATAGCAGGTAATGCCTCAGTTTGATACACGAAAAATACAAGCATAGGCATAGTTTCTCGATGGCCGAATACCTGGTTTCAGCATCAATCAACCTCCTACTCAAGTAGTAAATTACCCTCTCTTTCCCTTCAAATTCTTGGACCAAAGCTGAACCGATAACCGTCCCATCGGTAGACAAATACAATCTGAAGGGCTTTCCTTGTTGAGGTGGAACTAGAACCAGAGGATTCACTAGATATTTCTTGATTTCATCTAAAGCCAACTGCTGCTCTTTTCCCCAAATAAATTCTTGATCGGCTTTTAATTTAAGAAGAGGACTGAAAGCACGAATCTTACCAGACAGATTGGATATAAATCTCCTGATAAAATTTACCTTGCCGATCAAGGACTGGAGCTCAGTCTTGTTGGTAGGGGCCACTATCTTATTGATGGCATCAATAGATCTTCGACTAATTTCAATCCCCCTTTGATGTACCATGAAACCAAGAAACTGCCCTGCCGATACACCAAATGCACACTTATTGGGATTCATCTTCAACACATGCTTCCTTGTGCACTCTAACACCTTTTGTAAGTCGGCAAGATGCTTTGAGAAATCCCCAGACTTAACCACCACATCATCAATATAGATCTCCACCAGCTTGCCGATGAACTCATGAAATATAAAATTCAAGGCCCTTTGATAAGTAGCACCACCATTCTTCATTCCAAAAGTCATGACTATCCATTCAAATAACCCAACATGACCAGGACACCTAAATGCGGTTTTTGGAATATCTTCCTCTGCCATGAATATTTGATTGTATCCTGCATTGCCGTCCATAAAACTAATGACCCGATGACCAGCCGTAGCGTCAACCAACAGATCGGCAACAGGCATTGGGTATCCATCCATCGGCGTAGCTTTATTGAGATTCCTGAAATCAATGCACACCCGAAGCTTCCCGTTTTTCTTGTAAACTGGAACAACATTGGAAATCCATTCGGCATACCGACACTGCCGAATAAACTTAGCTTCAATGAGTTTGGTGATTTCGGCCTTAATATCAGGTAGAATGTTAGGATTACATCGGCGAGCTGGTTGCTGATGTGGCCGAAATCCAGACTTGATGGGTAACCGATGTTCAACAATTGATCGGTCTAAACCAGGCATCTCAGTATAATCCCAAGCAAAACAATCTTTATATTCCTTTAACAAATTAGTTAATTGTTGCTTACACCCAGGATCTAATTTAGCACTAATAAAAGTAGGTCTAGGCTTATCACCACTACCTATATCTATCTCTACCAAATCATCGGCCGATGTGAATCCCTGGCCTAATTTTCCATCATTGGCGAATCTATCCATTAAAAACCGTCGTCAGAACCGACTGCTTGGATCGGTGGAATCTCGTAATCGGCAACTTTGAGAAAATCCTTCTCCCAAACTTCTCCTGAAATGCACCTAGTCCTCTCATAGGTATCCGCCTCTGCCGATGCAATAACATAAGAAGAATCCCCTGGGACAATCTCAATCTTGTCACCTACCCACTGAACCAAGCATTGGTGCATTGTAGACGGGATGCAACAATTGGCATGAATCCAATCTCTTCCCAACAATAAGTTGTAAGCACCCTTTCCGCTAATCACAAAGAAAGTTGTTGGCAAGGTTTTGCTGCCGATGGTCAACTCTACACAAATTGCCCCTTTGACTGGAGACACGTTTCCTTCAAAGTCTTTGAGCATCATATCGGTCTTGGTCAAATCCTGATCCCCTTTCCCAAGCTTCCGATATACTGCATACGGCATAATATTAATAGCAGCTCCACCATCAACTAGGATCTTGGTCATTGGCTGCCCATCAACCCTCCCTTTGACGAACAGAGCCTTGAGATGCTATCTCTCGTCATTGGCAGGTTTCTCAAAGATAGCTGTCATCGGATCCAGAGCCAGCTGAGCTATCTGATCAGAAAATTCCAACTCATCATCACTGGGTGGTGCAAGAAACTCCATCGGCAACATAAAGACCATATTAACTCCTGCCGATGGACCTTCCCTCTTGGCGTCTGATGGCTGCTGACTTCCAGAGTTCTCGCCCTTGTTTAGTTCCTCTTGCCTTTCACGCTGCAATCTCCTTTTCTGTGTCTTGGTCAACCCTTCCGAACACCATGGAGGAAGTGGCTTCTGCCTTGCTGCTGGGCGTCGATTCTCCCTTGACTCCATCCAATGCGTGTTAGCATCACTACAAAATATGAACTCGTCGGGAACTCGTGCATTAGCCATCTCCTCGAGTTCTTCCTGGTTTCTGGGAAAATATTGGACACGATTGCCAAGCCTATCGTGCACGCTGAGCCTGCCCCCCAGCCGATCATGAACTGATGCTCTTCCTCTGATCGGCCCATTAAATCGCCGATTGTCATCATGATAACGCCGATCAGACCTATCGTACCGATCATAACCGTTGCACTCAGGGCAGTCTCTGACAGTAGGAAGCTTAATATTTTCCTCCCAACAATGGATGAAAAACGGGCAGTTCCAATGATCTCTATGCCGATTCCACTCCTGACGGCGTCTTTCTTCCTCCCGACGATAATCTTCTTGCTGGCGCCGGTACCAATCTCCCCGTTGCTGCCAGTTCTCTCGAGGCCTTCTTTGAGTTATAACGATGCCAGACCGAGGAGGCCTCCCTGAACTGGTTCCTTCCTGGACCAAGCCCTTACCTCTTGCATCGGCAGTAGTAATTTGATGTTGAGGGTCTACCGATGCACTTCTCTCGGCTGCTTCCGATGTTAAGACCTTGGCCTTCCCCTTGGCATCCAACATGTTTGTCGGGAAAGGATGTTGGTCTATCTTCATCGGTTTCTGAGCCTTGGAACTGTCAAATTTAATTCTCCCAGACTCTATTGCCGATTGCAGCTGCTGTCTGAAAACTTTGCATTCATTAGTGTCATGAGAAGTTGCATTATGCCACTTGCAATACTTCATCCTCTTCAACTCCTCTGCCGATGGGATCACATGATTAGGAGACAGCTTGATCTGACCTTCCTAGAGTAGAAAATCAAATATCTTATCGGCCTTAGCGGTGTCAAAAGCGAACTTTTCTGGTTCCTTCTGCCCAAAAGGGCAAGACATCGGCTTCTTATTCTTTACCCACTCTGCCAAGCCGATGACTGGTTCCTCATCAGAATCGGAGCTCGTTGCTTCATCGACAAATGACACTTTCTTATTCCACGCTCTTTTGGGCTCGAAAGGCTTGATGTCTTGATCAGAAATCCTCTGCACCAAATGACTTAAACTTTCGAACTCCTGAGAAGCATACTTGTCCCTGATATGTGGCAACAAACCCTGGAAAGCCAAATTGGCTAGCTGCCGATCATCCAGAACCAGACTGTAACATTTGTTTTTGACTTCCCGTATCCTCTGCACAAAGCCTTCAACCGATTCATCATTGCGTTGCCTCAACTTGACCAAGTCGGTGATCTTCTTCTCATGAACCCTAGAGAAGAAGTATTTGTGGAATTGTTTCTCCAGATCGGCCCAAGTAATCACTGAGTTGGGAGGTAATGATATAAACCAGGTAAAGGCCGATCCAGACAATGATGATGAAAATAGACGAACCCTCAATTTGTCCCTATTACCGGCTTCCCCGCATTGAATGATGAACCTATTGACATGCTCCATGGTTGATGTGTCATCTTGCCCAGAAAACTTAGTGAAATCCGGTACCTTGTACCGATGCGGAAGCGGAATCAAATCATATGCGGGAGGATACGGTGTCCGATAAGAGTAAGTATTGACCTTGGGTTTTATTCCAAATTGATCCCTCATTACTTCAGCGATCTTATCGGCCCAATATGCATCGGCATCCTGCCGATGAGGCGGCTGCGGGTCCGGCACTTGGTGACGAGCTTCCACGTGTCTGTTTGGGGCATGATCTGCACGGAACATTGGGTTGATCATCTGGCCTCCAATCTGCGGACCACCAAACTGCTGTCCACCGACTTGCTGCCCCCCGAGTTGCTGTCTAATATTCATTGGCTGGCTGGAGATCCCCTGACTTTGGAATCCGGGATAGATCTGTCCTTGCTGGAACCCTGTAGCCTGGTAACTCTGTTGGGGCAATTGTGGAAAGACTTGCTGTCCAAGCCATCCATTATTAGCGTTCATCGGCATAGGTGCTGCCGATGATTGGTAATTGGGTACCATCATTGAATTGACATACCCCGACTGGGCCATAGACCTCTGTTGCATCAGCACTGAATCTGCCGATGCATTAGGCATCTGGAACATTGAATCTTGAGGATTCCCAGCGTGAGGCCTTGCAGTAGTAGTTGTGGTATACCGAGGACTCTGGTTCCACGGCGCATTGGGAGGCGCCGATACCATAGAAGCTTTGCCCCTCATGTCAGTTATCTGTGATGTACCCGGTGTTAATTCTGGAGGCATACCGTAGCCCCACCAATTGGGAGGAGGAGTCAACCCTGACATTGCCGATGCCAACATATCTATAGTCAATTTATTCTGCCCACTTGAAGTTTGTGGGTTGGTTGTCATCGGCACAGATTGTGTGCTAGTAGCTCCCAATGTACCTGGAGGGATAGCAGATTGTGCACTCGCAGCTATCAAAGCAGCCAATGGAGCCGTAACCTCTGGTGCTGTTGGTTGATGATGAGTGGGGCCCACATAATCTGGTGGGATTTGTCCTTCCTTGAAAGTTCTTGCCACGGCATTGAAAACCGTATTAGACAGTACGCCAGCTTGGTTGATCAAAGCTCGGTTGATAGCACTGTCAACCATATCTTGAAGCTTGCCAGGATTGGCTTCGAAAGTAACCTGCCGTGGTGCCGGCAGCGCATCTTTCTGGATCACCTCGCCGCTCCTGTTTATGCTGAAAGACCTCAGGCATTGCAGCTTGAACTCTTCCATGGCTTGGGCAATAGCTTGCTTCTGCTCATCCTTGAGATTGGCCTCCGTCACGGGGATGACGTTCTCCTGATCAAAGTCAGAGATCGACATGTTGATCTTGATCTTGAATCGGTCCCACCAGGCGTGCCAAAAGATGTGTTGATGCAAAAGAGATCTGCAAACACAAAGGGCTAATACCCGATTCAAACGTTAAGGCGTGCCAGCCGATTTGACCTTACTATCGGCAAAAGTGAGAACTCGAATACTTTAGTCCTGACAACAGCGATGCGCCCTTAAGTCGACGAATTCCTAAGAACTCGTAATAAAAAGGAAAAAGTATGACGAAGTCGTCGAAAAAGTAGATGCTGGAATATGAGTAAAAACGTGTGTTTGATTGATTGATAGATGTCTCATTACAAGGCCCTAGGGTTCATATTTATACCCTGCTCAAAGAGCTACGACTAAACACGACTAGAATTCGAATTCCAAATAACACGGAATCCGTATACAAAACGACTTAAATAAATAAGGAAATAACAAAGCTATTTCCCGTGACAAACTAAAATTCTTCCATAAACCGATCAGCAGTTTCCGGACCCCTCCTCCGTATCATCGGCAGACTCCTTGCCATAGTCATCGGCAGACTCCTCCATTATAGCCATCGGCATAAACACATCACTGCCTGCAGACTTAGTCACATCCAACCTCTCCTTCATCGGCAACCATCCTCATCGGCAATTCATCTTGTAAACAGCATACTGCCACTTTATCCTGCCATCCTGGACACGTGCCCAAAAAACGGTGTCAACACATTTTCCAAAGATCGGATGTGCAACATTTTAGCTCATATGGTTAAGAGTGTGGGATCAAGAAGGTAGTACCGGGAACAAAGATTAAAGGACTAAACATGTTGAATCAATTGTTTAATTTGCAGTTATAAATCATACATGTTTATCTTTTTATCTATGTGCATGCCAGAATCAAGGAGAAGCTTATAACAGTGACAGTCACATACCTTAAGATGTTACCTTAATTCAAGAGTGATGGTACAATATCACCTTGTGAAAGCTTTTCTTTCTCAATGGTTGTGCATCTTGTTCGTGGCACTCTTCGTCTCGTTCCATGGATTATCTCTCTATGATTGACGAGCTATGTCTTTCTTGTGCAAATTGTTAAACTTCATGTGTCTCCCTCTTTATCTCCATTCTTGTTGTTATTCTTCACTCTTTTACTTCAAGCCTGAATCGCGAAGATAACGGGATTGCTTCCCCCAAGCTGAATGTTGACATAGTCTTTAATCTTGAATCCACACAACACAGATGTTCTTCAATATTCTTGAGCTTCAAAATGTCAGTGATGATTGCAGCGCTTCCAAGTTGATGAAGATATCTTGATCATTGGGGATTCTCTTTTTAAATCATGTTAAACTCAAATAGACAACAAAACTTGTGGCACCGATTAAACATTAGTAGTTGGCCACTTAAGCCTTAGTTGGCCAAGCTTTTTAGATTTTTCTTAATTCTTTTTCTAAGCATAGTTTCAACAAGATCTCTTTCTCAATATATATATATATATTTTTGGGTTTTAATCTTTCTATGAAGCAAAAAGAAAATGGAACAGGATGAATGCATGTTTATTTATTTTTTTTATATATATTTTATTCCACCACGGTGAATATCCATGTGGGCTTTTACACACCACACAATTTACTCACATGGGGTTTTAGTATTTAAGACGCAATGAGTTATATAAAATATTTTTATTATATTTTCTAATGCAATAATAATGCAGAAAGATAAGTATGTTATGGAGAAATAAATATGCTAAAAACAAATGCAGAAAAGATAAATACAATAAACCTACTAAAGCTAGTGATACATTAAATTAGCAGACATCAAGATCATTATCAAAATCTTCACACCAATTGCTTTCCCGGCAACGGCGCCAAAAATGCTTGTTGACATTCGTTAAGTGCAATAAGAATAAGAAAAATTCCGCAAGCGCATAGAACATCATCGTAGCATTTTACCGGGAGTATTCCAGGTATCGTTGTTTATATTTTACCACTGGGAAGCTAAGGTCAAAGAATCTGATAACTTACTATCATGCATCTACTAATTTAATAAACCAACTAGACTAAAGTAGGGGTATATGATAGGTAATAATATAAAGGTGAGAATTCTATGATAAATGCGTAGATAGCCATAGCGGGAGGACAACGGGAGAGACCTAGGTTCCTGTATACTTCTCTATTACTTCAGTTCTATGATAACAAAGAATGAATAGATAAAGCAATCAGATATTAGCACTTTGGGATATCAGAACACAAACCACAGAAAGAGAACTGGAGGGGGGCTGGGAAGCTTTGACTACGGTCCTACAAACACCGATCCGAACGAGGTGGAATACGTCGACCGTTAGGGCTGTCACTACCCTAGGGCTACAACAACAATCCGCAGGACTGGGTGCAACCTCAGGTAACCTCTAGTATAGACACCACGTCTACACTAACGATTACTACTCTAATTACCATGAATAACTAGGGCACTCGATGCGAACGGAGATCCTATGCCAAAATATAACTACTACACTACTCGATAATAATAAAGGCATAAAAGTAAATAGAAAAGATAAATACATTAAAGCATAAGTCTTACAATAAATATAAAGACATACCAAAACTCTGAAGACTCTATAATGATGTGTTCTCCTCCAGGGGCTAGGGGCCTTGCTTATATAGTCCTCCTCCTTTGTGCATTTTTGGTTCAGCAGGCGATGTGGTACTAGACTTTCCACCATATCGGGAGTTATTAAAAGTCACACGAGATTGGAGGCACCGCAGCGATTCAGCCTCTGTGGCCTCTCCTACGCTCGACGTACATACATCGCACTGCCGTCTTGGGCACAGCCGCACACGCACGACATGTTCCTTGGAAACTGGCCGCAGGGACGTAGCCACGCACGCCCGATTGGCCCCTCCTCGCACGCGGGGCCTAGCACCTCTCCCACACGGTGTCCGCCTCTCCTCGCCAATCCCCCACCCCCCACGCCGTGGCCGCCTGTTGTTGACGGTCCTTAAGTAACAAATATAATCATCAAATAAATAAAGAAAAGGATCCAAATGCAACCAACACCTAGACTTAGGGTTTTATCTGACAGAATTCCACGAGTTTTAGTGTTTGTCTATTTCTGCAGGGGGTTATCAGGAAATACGGAAGAAAGGCCCACATGTCAGGATTACATAGAGATATCAATGCACCGCGCAATTTTCTACCATCTAGAAGACTCCAGAAGCCACGGGAAGAAAGCAGAGGCCGAAAGGGGCCAGGCCCAGGGCGCCCGCCCCCCTCTGGATTCCTTTCGGGACTCTCTTCGCACACGATGTTCCACCGACCTAATGGATCAAGGATAACATAGTACCACATCACCTACCGACCCAAAAATGCATAGAGGAGGAGGACTATATAAGGAGACCCCCCTGGCCCCTGGAGAAGACAAGAAGTTATCATAGAGTTGAGGGGTGCCCTCGAAAGAAAACCTCTTCTCTAAATAAAATTTCTTTTTAGGCTTAGAAACCAATGTAAGTAGAAATAGATCTTCTAGTTTCTTCTAGATTGAGAGAGATAGAGTGGAGGTGTAGATCGGAGGAAGGCCGGCCTGTCGGTGTCTACTCTGAGTTGTAACTGCGGGATCAAGTCTCCTAACCCGAGGCTTGCTTGTAAGATTCTTCAGTAATTCGACTTCTAATTCTAGTAAGTTCTTGTTTTATTGTTCTTTAGTTTATGAGTTTACTTTAATCCTCTTCCAGTTGAGTATTAGAGTAATCATAGCTAGCGTAAACGTGGTGTTTAGGCTAGGGTACTCATAGATATCCCCTGACTAGCTGGACCGTGGTAGTAGCGAGGAACGTGACATTTCCGAGTTACCTTTGTATCCCATATCTTGTTAGCAGGATGGGTAGGTTTATTGGTGCGGGTCGAACATCCTTTGTGGTGTCTAGATTCCGTAAGCTTCCCCAATAGAACAGTAGATCATCCTTACCAAGGTTAGAACGAGACTACGGTTGCAGTCTTCTCTATACATCACTCACATCGAGAAACATTCTTTGTAGCCTAAAGGGGTAGTAACAATAGATTTGGTTAGTCAGATGCACCCTTTCTCCCAGTGGTAAAAATATAAATACGATAACTCTGGATAACCTCTCGGGTGAAATGCTCACCGATATCCGTGCACTTGCGGATCATTTCCTTATTGCGTTACCAAATATCAACAAGCATTTCTGGCGTCATTGCCGGGGAGAAAGACGGTTTGCTGAGATAACTTTGAGTCTTGCTATTATCTTGTATTATACTTTTATACTTTTATTCTTTTATCTTTTTATCTTTATGGATAACTCAAATTCCATACCTATTATTGAATTCTTTGCACCTTCGGAGACCAGCCGTAGACCATGGGAGTCAACAAGTCCTGCCCCTAATTATGATCTGTGTCCGGAGTTGATTGCAATAGGTCAAAACCAACCTTTTTCTATAGCTGAGGTCCTATCTTTTAATCAAGAAGATAATGCACTTTTAGCCACACCTAGGGAATCTGTTAATCTTTCTATAAATTCTGGTTTAGACCTAGCCCTACAAGACCATGTTTTTCCTAGATATTTTCACATTGATCTTAATCATATAACCTTTGGTCGAGTCCTTCTTTCTTTATCTATTAGTAAATGTAGGTATGTCTTCATTCGTGGACATCCTTCTTGTACTAGTCTTCATAGAAAAATCTTAGAAATAGAGAAGGAATCATCTCCCAGACAAGGAAAGGAAATTTCAATAGCCGATTTCCAAACATTCCAATCCCATGATTCGGCTATCCAACCCATCCTTGAGCTTAATAATTTCTACTATGCTATTTCTCTTGAACCTCCCGATAATCCTATGAATCTCTCTAGACATCCCATGCATAAGAAGGAGGATCGAGAAGAGCAACATCGATGGCTAGAGGGCATTAAAAATCCATGTGCTATCACCATTGAATGGATAGATAAAACAAACTTGAGAGACAATCCTAGAGGAATTTTAAGCATTCATGAAGAATCATCCTTGGAGTTTGAGAATGAGAGAAACAACAGTGAGCATGGAAGTTATTTCATAAATACCTTACCAAGTCCTTACTCACATAAAACATCTCCCCAATCAATTGGTCTCTCCATCCTTACCACATTTGAGATCTCCAACCCCCTCTTCCTTTCTATTTATAAAAACTTTAAAAGGGCGGTTGTCGATCCATATGTCTATAATAAATATTGCAGATCTCGTTGAGTTGATCTTGATATAGGTAGGTGTTGGAGGGGAAACCACTTCACCAACATAACTTGATGGTTTCCCAAGGATAAGCTTAGCGTCCTAAAACAAGCACTTATCAGATCGTAACATGAACTTCTAATTATTTGCAACATTGCCTTGTGTATTGAGCATATAAAGATAATTGTAGAAATATTCCTTCGGGTATTCTTGTCACTAACCTTTCCAGGATTAGAGCAAGAAGATCGGATGAATGACAAGCACAAGGTATGTCCAACCAATCATCATGCAACATTGAATTAAATTCATCCAAACTTGAATTTTGCAAAACTCAAGCTTGGGGGAGTACTTTACATAAAAACATCTTTTGCTATGTTGCTATGTTGGTTATCCCTACCTTTGAGACATGCTCAATTTGTTAAATACTAATTACACTACTTCATCTCTACTTGAGTAGATCTCTATAAATGCCATCATGCTACCTTTGTTTATCCTAGTAAGTGTTGGTTTGGAAGTACTCGACATACTTCCATTGGCATTTAAATTAAGCATGGTGCTTAGGTTAATTAGCCTTCCTTAATCTGATTCGACATGGAGTCTAGTTTGGTTACTGAACTAAAAACTGCTTGAGTAGATATTGGTATATTTTGTGGGACTAACCCCTGGAGGAAAACTTTCAATATCAACCTGGGAAGTCCTGAGATAAACTCACATTGGAGATGAAGAAAGTGACACATGAAGTTTAACAATTTGCACAAGGAAGACATAGCTCATTCATCATAGAGAGATGATCCATGGAAGGAGACAAAGTACATAAACAAGATACACACCCATTACGAATGGGAAGCTTCCACAAGGTGAGATGGTACCATCACTCTTCAAGTAAGGTAACACCTTATGGTACTTGACTATCACTTTTATGAGTTTCTCCTTGGTTCTAGCATACACATGAATAAAAGAGACAAGCATGTATGATTTGTAGCTCCAAATTAACCAACCCAATTAATTCAACATGTTTAGTCCTTTAATGTTTGTTCTTAGTACTACCTTCGTGATCCCACACTCCTAATCATATAAGCTAAAATGTTGCACATTCAATCTTTGGAAGATATAAACAAAACATAAATATAGATATATTATCTTTCCATTAGGTTGAGCCATGTGTTCTGACAAATGCTACACTCATGATCCATCAACTTTATCTTGCTCACTATGCTTAAGGTTAGAGAAGAACAAATACACTTTTGGTTCTGTTGGTGTTTTCCACCAACAGGGCCCATGCACTTGATCTCTGCCTTGTCTCTCTAAACAGGTACACTTCAAGCAAAACATGGAGGAGTTTTACAACTCCCAGACTCCACCAAGTGAAGGACCTGGATCTACGAGCACAAACACACTGAGCAGGATACTGCCAACACCGCACTTCGAACTGTTGGGCAAACGAAGAACATGGGTGACTCCATATCAAGAAGTGCAGACGTCAAGGTCCACACCTTATCAAATGATGCACCTAAAGGATGAAGACGGTGAGAAGTCTTGTCCAGAAGACTTAAAACATTGGATTCTTGTCAGAGGAGGTCAAGATCGACGACTCAAGTCGCCTTTCAGATCAAGAAGGACGACCCTAGTGTTCCAAGCATCGAGTGCACAATCAATGGATACTCTTTTCAGAAGACACTCTACGACACCGGATCTGATGACAACATAATGGCCGCAGTGCATGGAACCATGCTCCTACAACCAAGATACATTCAGCTCCAGACGATTCTTAGGTCATTGACATGGGAGAAGACGAGTATGATCCACCCACCATCCTTGGAAGACCGTTCCCCAAACACTATCAAAGCCATCATCTATATTGGAACCGGAGAAGTCCACATGCACTTCCCCTCTGAGAAGGTACGCCACTACTTTAATGATTCTAACTATACAGTTGAAGATTCTAAGTAGGTCAGGACAAGAAGAAGACAACGCAACCGTAACCAGAGGAGGCAAATCATCAAGGATGGACGGACAGACTATGAAGGAGAAGTAGTAAGGTCTGAGGACATACAGCTTGAACAGAATTGTCCTGAGGAGACCGTAGCACCGAGTCAGGTGTGGAAAGAGAAGATAGTTATACACGAAGAGGAGGTGCCGCCGGAACCACCGACTACGCCATCCAACAAATCCCAGGACGACTGAGAAAACGGAGAGTCCCGTTCGGAGGACTTAAAAACACCGAACGCCTTGCCAAGAGGTAAACTTGATAGTTATCCTTTTCCTTTCAATAGTTTGCTTAGTTAATCTGGTTCATATCATCTTAAAAAGAAAATAAAAATGTTAAAAATAGTAAGCCCCATGTGAGTATGCTCATGGCATAAAACCCATAGGTACATTGACTGTGGTGGCATAAAAATAAAATAAATATTTTTTTCTGCTCTATAAAAATGAAAATATAAAAATAAGATTGTGATCCTACTAAAGAGAGTAACATTTATTGAGGAGGCTCAACATGATAAAGGCTAGATGTTTATGCTAACACTTAACTAGTTCCACAAGGCTTTGTTGTCTATTTGAGCTCCACAGAATTCAAGGATCAAAGAAGACTAGCAGACGGAGGACATTCTAATCGCTGTCAGGGTGCTGCCAACATTCAAATACACCTCCATCACCTGCTAGCTACATGAGAAGAAATTACGTCAAAATCCAGCTTGGGGGAGAGCACCCCCATTTATCTAGCTAAGTGTTTCTACTCGCGTTTATATTTTATTCAAATAATAAAAAGATGCATAATCATAAAAAACCCAAATAAAGATTTTGTGCTTTTATATATATCTTTGCTTAGTTTGCTAAATAATTAAATAAATAAAGTTTGCTATGAACCCTCATGATAAACTCTCACATGGAAATGATGAATAGTTGCTCTGCCATGACTAGTTCTAAAAATTGAAATCTCTCTCAAGTTTAGGCATGACTGTTATGAATTAAGATTTGCTCTAAACCTGAACTTGTGGGAAGAGTACTTGATCTAAAGTCTAAGTCGTTAACGGATATGATATGGGAAGGTTGAGCTGCTGTTTATCTGTTCCTAGAGATGCTAGAATTCTGGAGAATTTTATCTTTGAAAATCTTTAAAATAACACATGATGAGTTCCTGTATGATGAGAGTTTAAATTCCTACCACAGTCATATATACATGCTTGCTAGACTTTGAGCCACACATTTACTTTTTATTGCTTATGAGCATTGAGTGTGGTGAAGCTGTGTAGACCCTTAGGAGCTTGTCATGCGGTTAAAATAAAGATTCACTTGCACGTTCACTCATACATGCTACTTCTACTCCGGAAGTACCATCCACATATATCCACTCATTTCCATCTCCAGAACTACCCAAAAACATTCTATTCCTAATTCGGGAAAGAATGGCCAAAAATATTTCTGTTTTTCCCTATGGAATAAATGCTCCAGTTATTTTGGTTAATACTATGACAGAACCGCCCAATTTATACAAGCTTAAGTACGACTGTCCCCGTTTAGCACGTTGACACGCACATACTCTCACTTATATAAACCCGGTAGTCTGCCGAGTGTCACGAAGGACCTCGGTAAATCAACCATACACCAAGATCGCATGATTAAGCAAATACATATCACATACACAGAGATTTGCAGCGGAAATAATATTACAAAAGAGTTCCCAAATAATAGTACAAGTTTGGATTTTTTTCCAAATTCATTAGAAAACAACATAGCTTTCAAATGATTACAATAACATAAGTTCCAAATACATTGCTAGCATAAGTGACATCCTCCGACAAAAGCATATAGATGAGAACACTATATGGAATCACCGAGCCCACAGGCGGTTAGCCACCATCTTTAGCAAGCTGAAGACTTCACCTGCAACATGGTGGGATAAACCCTGAGTACTCGAAGGTACTCAGCTAGACTTACCCGACAGGAGAGAAAATAAAAGACTCTCAAGGATATGCAAGGCTTTTTGGTGGAGTTGGTTGGATAGCATAACTTTGCCAAAAAGAGCATTACTATCATGAGTCCTTACTTTCAACCTTTTAGTCAATATTTTAGAATCAAGTTCAATAAAGCTACCATAGCTAGATTTGCACCTATTCTATAGCAATCACTTGATTAATAAGCATCACATTAATAACCATATCCGGTTTATCATGTAGCCATCATCATCATCATAACCATCAAGTTTCATTTAGTTTATCTACGTTGCCGCTGCCCGAGTCAAGTTCTCACTATCCGGGAGAGACGGCGATTCGAAACGATTCCTATCCAGCTGGAGGGGTATTCCTAGCACTCACCCAGGCATACTTAGCTAGAGTAGCTTGGATATACTTAGCTAGAGTAGCTTGGATCACCTTTAGCACAACTCCGGACCAATTCTCGGGTCCGTACGGCACCGCACCCCCAGGGACCGCCAATCTGCCAGGGTCAGGACTCTAACCTGACTCCTCGGTCTTACGCCATTGACTCCCCGCACATCCTTACTACCAACCGGGGTGCGCACTTAAACCGAACGGGGTATCCGGCCGGAGATGCACTCGTAGGCTTCGCGGTCGGAACGACTTATCCGGCCAACTAAGTGATAGGCATGCGTTCAACATGACATGGGGACGTACAGCGATTCGGTCCTTAAACGACACAGACGGGGATAGATTCACACCCAAGACCTCCATGCCTTGTTGCTGCACTATCGTCATCCCGCCCGGTCTCAAGTTCATTATTAGCACATGGTTATTTCCACGATGGCAAATAGAGCCAACCGTGATCAGGTATCCACCTATCTCTCGCAGGTGACAGGAAATCACCTGGCTTCTACCGAGCTAAGCATAGCTAAGCATAAAACGTCTTCCTTATACTAGTAAGGGTTCAGGTAGTTTCATATAGTGGACAAGGTAGGAATATATGCACCAACGGTTTCATTCAACTCCTATCACCTAATGCATCATATAAAGTTATACTCTTGTGCTTTTATAAAAAGAGAGGGTAGGAGACTTAGAATGCTCCGGGGCTTGCCTTGAATCCGACACAAGTCAGTTATGTCAGCTCACACCGTCTTGACGACATCTAAGGTGACAACACTTGTGTAGTCCTTCCATCATCCCGATAGGTCCACCATCATGTCCTTCACGTGGTTCATCTAGCATACCTAAATGAGATGCAAGATGCAAGTGTATGAACACATAGAAGTGCAACGAAGCATCACACACAAGAAGCATGGCAAGAGCATGGTTACACTAAACATACTTAAGCACATCTCACTGCTCACTTAATGATTACACAACCAACATGCTAAGTCAACAAAGAATGCAACACTAAACATATTAGACGTGGCATACATGTTTCACAAGATTTCAGGTGTAATAACAAGGCCATTATCAAAGACATGAGTCACACCTAGCAATATACCAAGCAACAGCAATACAATGAATCTGTTATTTTTAGGACTGTTAACAGAGGTTGAGAAAATAAATCATAACTGGACTTACACAACTCCAAAAGACTTGAATGAAGACATTCTGGAAAGCTTAGGAAATTATCTACATTTCGTCTTTATACATCAAAGCATGATTCTCAACTTAAGCTGGTCGAAATTATAACTTTCCAGAATCTGTCCCTGACAAACAGGGAGCAGCCCTTTCTGGAATCAAACTTTGAACAGACATAACTCACAAACCCCATAACCAAATACTACCAAATTCTGACAGCAGCTAGATAAATGAATTATCTACAACTTTGCTATAAACAAGATTCCCAGAAAACATCATTTTCATATTGTAATCCAAACAGTTCCAGAAACTGTCCAGAAACAACAATTGCAAACAATTAATTATTAAATTATATTTCAAACATGGATTTGAGCAAAACCATTGGTACCAACAGTTTGCACATATCTAAAGAACACCAGAAAACATAGTGGACATTACCAAATAAATTTATTTAATGCATTTCTTAATTTATTTGGATTATAAGGTGAATTAAAGAACATATATCAAACATGCACAGTAAATTCTACAACAATTACAGTAGATTCTACATACCATCCATAGTCTACTGTATAAATTTCACTGTATTTGGATAAACATAGCAACATCTATGAAAAAGACAAATTGCTATTGCAATTAACCATGTGAGAGAAAGATAAATGTACAAATCATATTTTATTCAAACACATGGCCATATCATACATAAACATGACACAACAACACCATAGGATAGTATTGGAGCAACATTTTCCATTTTCACATTTTTATTTATAATTATAAACCATTTATCAAGATCCATAAAGACATCTCTGTCCAAAACATGGACAGAATCTGTCATGCCACATTAAACAGCTATAAATTGAGTTTCATATGCCCATAAATTATGGTTATGTACTTTCTAGAAAGCTTAATAAATTATGAACAACTTTGTTATAAACATCTAGAGCTAAATCTACCACTAACAAGGACTTACATAACAAAAAATGTATTGCTGTCTGGGTTTAGACAGAAACTGAAATAGTACTTTAAACCACTATAACTAAAGATATGCTTAACCAAAAATTATGCTATTTAGCTTGATGGAAAGCTTATGAAAATTACTACAAATCATATATTTTCATCCAGGCATGATTCACAACCTAACTGAGTCAAACAATATAAACATGCAGATCCACTCAGAATAGGAGCAAGGCAACACAGAGCATTTGTTATTTTTTATAACTCTTAATCTGTCAAGCCTAAATTCATGAAACGTTTACCAGACATCAAATATTATATGTAAAGCATGCCACAATATTTTCACATTTATTTGAGCAATAATACATTGGTTATGAAAAAGACAAATATAACAAGCAATTAAAACCGAACTGCATAAATCTATTTTTACTGCTAAAACGGCAAACTAAACTATGTCATATTATAGATCTACTGCATAGAGAATTTCACAAGGATTCCAAAAAGTCCATATGTGCTATTTTACGACTTTTCTATGAATTACTATGGATTTCCAAAGTTCACCCAGAAATCTGCAAAAAAACAAAGGAAAAAGGAAAACAGATCTTTCACCGGGGACCCTGGAGTTTCCAAGAATCACGCTATAACCCAGAAACACTATTCATATGAGTCTTGGCTTCGCATCTGGAACCCTGAGTTGTTTCTTATTCTAATCCGAGATCCTTTCTTCTTCCTATTACCGAAACAGAGACGGGAGACCGAGAAGTCTGGGCTCCGGCTGGCCGATGGTTGCTGCAAGGGAGGGCGTGGCCACGACGGGAATGGGCCTGCGCACACGCACTCCCACGTGCACGGCTTGGCCGTTGCAGGAAGCTGCAGTGCAGCAGCACCGGTGCCCATGGAGGCTGCCTGTCCATGGCTGACAGAGGGAGAGAGTGGAGAGGGAGGAAGGCGAGTGGAGGATGGGAGAGCGTTGAGGGAGTGGAGGAGGACAGGGAGAGCTCTCTGGCGCTCGTCCACAATGGCGCAGAGAGAGGACAGGGCAAGGTGGAGGTGGCAGCAATGGAGAGGTTGAACTCGTGCATGGTCGCCACGTCTAGAACATGTGCTGGCCTTTGAGGCATTCTGCCGAACAGGTGGCGGGCAATAGAGTGGTCAACGTTGGATCCAAATATGGGCTAGCTACGTGCCGAATTTGGAGATGGGCTAAAAACAAAGTTTGCTATACTCATCCCATTCTACAATTTTCGTTTAATGGTTGCAGCTATTAGAGGTATAGATTAGTAGATAATTTGATGCAAATCTATGAGTGTCAACGAATTGATAGAGATTAGCAAAACTCAAAATTGATGACCAAAACGAAGTCAAACTGGTGTCATCTTTTGGCATGCTCTAGCCCACAATATATACTCCAACTTTTATATTGGGATCCAAGCATGTTGTTGAATAAAATTTGGAGAACGCGGAATGCCAACGTGATGAACTGCAAACCTAGACTTAGAAACTCTTAAGTGCTGAAAATTATAGCAGATTCAATCTTGTGACTATTATTTGACATGCTTCAAAGATGATTCAGACTTAGTAACTTTAACAATAATTGTAGTATGCAAACTACACTACAACTATTACAAAAGGACCTTGTACTGGTTCAGTTTTATTTGGAAGATACAAGGCTCCCAACTAGGGTACCCGAAACTGAGATACTGTTTTGACAGCCAAATTTTGGGAGTTCCAAAACAGCACTGGATTGAATCTTGTAAGCTCAATATTATTATGTTAGGGACCAAACTAGCTCTTGACTATTAAACAAAGTTTGTTCTACAGAATCTAAACTACAACTTTCATTTAAGGTCAAACCTCAGAACTAGTACAGAAGTCAAACTTTCACTTTAGTCAATGCAGCAACTTGATAAAGCATGAATTAAGGTTTTAGGCCACTTGAAGCATATTATGGGCACAAGATCAACATGAACCCTTCATGACTTTTGTTGTAGAGTTTATCTAGAGTCATTTGGGCAAGGTTGCAAGGATTGATTGATGACCTATGGTTCTATTTACTTAATGGGGTCATTCCAACAAGCATGTAACTTATCATTTCATGTGACCTTTTGATTCCAAACTTATCGAAACTTTTTGAGTGATCACTATAGGCAGTGATAGATGTGGGACACATGAGAGAGGTTTCATTAATGTCACCCAAGCATGCACTTTGAAAAGGGCCTATATGCAAGCAAGGGTGTGTTCTCCATGTTTAACTTGAGGCTCACTTTCATGGATTGACTTTAACATGATCATCACCACTTATCATGACATGTTTGAGCTCAAAACCTAGGGTCTAACTAGTGGCAAACACCTGGGGTGTTACAACTACCACTTGCTACATTCTTTCAGGAGATGAGTGCTCTAAAAAAGAGAAAAAATAATAATAATACGAGGAAATAAAAAGGGGCAAGTGCCCGGAACCTCGAAGAAAAGAAAAAGTGAGACGAGAGGTAAAAATGGACAAGTGTCCGACAGTAGAATTAGGGGTACAAGATACCCACCTGAGAGGAAAGAAAAAGAAAATATAGAGCATCTCTGTCGAGGGTATCAACAAGGGGTACCCTCACCAATGCGTATAACGAGGCCATCCGTACGCACGCGCGGCCATCGACGGCCATGCGTATACGCAGCCTTCGACGTCCACAACCTCGAAGACGGAAATAGCGTCGAGCGAATCGGTCAGGGCTCGAGCGACCGCTGCCGTCGAATACGGAAGCGGGCTCGAGCGAACCGAGAGGCGTCGAGCGCAAGGACACTGTCCGCCGCCTGACGCGCGCACGAGAGCCAGGGCATTTAATGCACCTGACGCTTCCCCACCTAACACACGGGTCACGGGAGGCGTGATAGGGAACAGGCTTCTGTCCCATCGTTCTTTTTGCAGCCTTCCCACCGAACGACCCAGGGCGTGTCAGGACGCGGGAAACAAGGATGGAACGTCTAATCGGGACCCCCTCGAGACCTCCAAGGTCAGCGCTCCAGATATCAGCACATTACACGGCGTCCGACCCTCGACCGAACAGGGTCCCTTCCTAGGGACAAGTTGGGCATCGACTGACAACACCACAACTACCCCGCCGGATCTGCCGCCATACCGTACAAGCGTGCGACCTCAGAACCAGCGCGAGGCGGCGTGTAGGGCAGAACGCAGGAGCACGCGTAATCATCATCGGGCTATCAAGATGGGACGGCTCGAGGCCATGCCGTACGGAAGCCTCGAGTAGGTTAGCGCTCCATGCGGCTATCGACCCCTACTCTAAACATCTACGCATGTACCCTAGGTCTCTCCTTGGAGCTATAAAAGGAGAGACTCAGGAATGGAACGAGGATCACGACACAAGACCACGCTCATACGTAGTAGAGCTCCACACTTCATACCACGCTTGTATTCGCCCCTGTACAAGCACTTAGGTGCAAGATAATACAAACTCTCTCCCCCCCGCTGGACGTAGGGCCTTCTCTTGCCCGAACCAGGATAAATCTCTGTGTCTTCTTGCATCACCATCCGGGAAAGGGAGCACGCATACAAATTTACTCGTTGGTGTGACCCCCCCCCGGGGGAAAACACCGACAGTTGGTGCGCCAGGTAGGGGTCCTGCGTGTTTTTCATCGATTTCCCACTCCTTTCCGGATGGCTACTCTTGCCTCGCCGTTTCCGCGCTCCACGGTGATTTGGTTTGGGAGCCTCGAGTTCATGTCTACGGGCTCCGGCTACGACATGATCTTGCTCTCAGTCAAAGGACCAGGAGGAGCCCGCGTTACGCCAGCACGGTTGAAGGCCCCGAGACGCCCTCACCACCACGCCTCCCCATCTAAGAAGAGGCGCGGACAGCACCACCGCGGCCCCCCTGCTTCAGCACGACCAACAACTCGTGCGAGGCAGGACGTAGGCCACAAGTCGGCAGCACCGTGTGACGGAGCAACAAGCGCGACGACTCAGCACCGCGCGACGACGGGAGGGGACGCGTCTCGCGCGCTCTCCCCCACCGCAGCTAGGCTACTTCCACACGGGTTGTTCTCTCCAAGAGCGGCACTGCCGTTCGGATTGGACAACGCCGCGGCGTCGCTCGCCAGGGCGATATGCCCAAACGCCCAGACGTACGTAGAAAGACCAATGGTCCTCCCACGTAGCTCTGAAGCGCGGCGGCTGGCGTCCGAGCTACCGGACCTTTCCCGAGTACAATGCCTCCATCGTCTAGGCCCCGGACGATACTCGATCACCTCCCTCAGGCAACGATTGCTGGAGGAAGGACGCGGGTGTTTCTACGCCGCCGAACCGGACTCCGACTCCGAGACAGATAGCTATGACCCTACGAGGGAATGCTATCACATCGACGGGGCGGTAGAAACTACTGACGAGACACGGGATGCTGCTGCGGGTGGTCGAGCCCCCGCGGCGCGAGAAGACCCCAGGACGCCTGGGAACGACGGACAGGTCGACCCACCTCCTCAGGAAGACAGAACCGCGCAGCTCACGCAGCTGCGGGAGCTCAAGATGAAGCTCGACGAAGACCGCGAGCGCCTCGTCCTGCTCAAGCAAATCCTCGAGCAAGACCTGCCCTACCCGCCGGGCGGAAGTGTCCGCAGACGCGCTCGAGAGGTACATCGATAGATCGTCGGCGACGCAGAGCCAGAGCAACCTGTCAGCCGTTTCCCTCGAGCAGGCCAGAATGTAGTGGCAGCGACGATGCTGCTACGTAACATGCCAGAGCCGTCGAATTCCCAGGCCCAACGCATTCGAGATGAGGTACAGACATTGCTCCAGGTGGCGGCGGTTCAACAAGCCGAAAGTTCGGCATCTCGACGACGAGGAGCTGCCACAGAGAAGCGCGACGAACAGCCTCTAAACGAAGAGGAGGTGTCAGTCCATCAACAACCTCCCCCTCGAGGTAGAAAGACCGCTCTCATCCTGCCCGTCGACAATCAACGTCGACACGACGCGCGGCACGACATCAAAGAAAATCGACGCCGCCGGCACGGAGACGCGGAAGAGCGCGGTTATAGCGCGCATCGCGGTGGGAGATACGACAGTGACGAGGACCGGGTGGCCCCCGAGCCACCAGGCCCACGGGTGTTCAGCAGGGCGATCCGCAGCACGCCCCTGCCCAATCCATTTCGACCCCCGACCAGCATCGCGAAGTACAATGGAGAGACCAAACCAGAGTTGTGGCTGGCCGACTTCAGGCTGGCCTGTCAGCTAGGTGGCGCTCGAGGTGATGATCGAGCCATCATCAGACAGCTGCCCCTTTTCCTCTCCGACACCGCCCGTCGATGGCTCGAGGAACTCCCTGCCAATCAGATCCACAACTAGGTTGATCTGGTCAGAGTCTTCGAGGGTAACTTCAAAGGGACCTACATACGGCCAGGGAACTCGTGGGACCTCAGCAAGTGCAAGTAGAAGTCAGGAGAAACTCTTCGGGAGTATGCTCAACGCTTCTCGAAGCAGCGCACTGAGCTGCCGCACATCCCTGACCACGACGTCATCTTGGCGTTTGTCTCGAGCACCACCAGTCGAGACTTGGTGCGGGAATTAGGTCGCAATCGACCTCAGACCGTCGACGAGCTGATGGACGTAGTAGCCAACTACGCGGCAGGGGAGGAGGCGGTCGGCGCCTTCTTCAGCTCAGAAGGAAGAAAAGGCAAGCAGCCCATCGACGAAGATGGGACCCCCAGTCGAGGCCTCAAGAAGAATAAAAAGAAGCAGAAAGTGCGGCAGTTCTACCAGGAAGATTCCGATGACAACCTTGTTGCCGCCATGGATCGAAAGAAGCCTCGAGGCCCTCCGGATGGAGGCATCTTTGACAAGATGTTGGAGGAGCCGTGCCCTTACCATAAGGGAGGCGCCAACCACAAGCTCAAGGACTGTCGTATGCTGAGAAAGCATTTCGACAGTCCGGGGTTCAAAAAAGATACACGTGATGACTCCAAGAAAGAGAAGGCTGGCAGCAAGGAGGACAAGTAGCTAAGGCACCTCGAGCCCCTCAAAGGCCGAGGGACAACGAGCTGGAGAACTCCTACGCCCCCGGGCTACGGAAACTCTACTCGCTTCCCCACCATTGAAGTGATCGAGGTGGTCTTTTATGAAAAATCGAGCAAGGGATACAAACGTAGGCGCAAAGAGAAACGAAAGCATCAAGCGGGAAGAAAAAATAAGCATCTAACAATTACGAAAGTGATACAGCATCAGTTACCCACAGAATTAACAAAGTATTGTACAAGGGGCCTCAGGCGCCCTGAGCAGGCTCGCAGGCCTCAGTCCGCGGCACGATCCTCACCGCCCTCGCCTCCGCCCGAGCTAGCCTCAGGAGGGAGCACCTCAGGCTCGAAAAGCTTGGCCAACCTTTCCCCAGGAGCCTCCGCGTCGTCGATCAAGGCATGGAGCCTCTCCTCGTTCTCCGCGTCGGTCTTGGAGATGTCGGTGACGAAGCCATGGGACACCACCTCCATGTCGTAGGAGAAGCCCGAGCAGACAACCGCCATCGCCCGCTTCACCCCGATGTGGAGGGCGTCCCGCACCCGATCTCGCAGCGTCGCGCCTATGTAGCACAACTGGTCGACCAGGGCGTCGCCTCGAGCGTCCTCCCTCGACTCATCCATAGGCTCGACCTCCCAAGAAGTCGAGAGATCACTTATCGCCGTCCGTACTCGACGGTTCAAAGCAACCTCCGCCTCGAGTTGAGCCTTGGCGTTGCGAGCCTCAGCTTGGGCGGCCTGGAGTTCGTCCTTGAGCCCTGTAAAAGCCAATACAAAGAGACCTTAGGAAAAACTAAGCACACCTCGGAAAAAGAAATCTGATAGAGGAAACATACCGCGTACGGTCTCCTCGAGGGCCGTGTTCTCGCCGACCAGCCTGGTGTTGGCCCCCTCGATCTCTTTGTTGGAGCGTGCCAGCTCGGTGTTGGCAACGCGGAGATCCTCGATCGCCTTGCCAGCCTGAGCAATGGCCCCACTCTTCTCCAGCAATTCTCCCTTCAGACGCTCGACGTCGTTAGAGAGACTGCGGGATCGAGCCCGCTCCGCCTCGAGATCTTCGAGGGCCTTCTTCTTGGCTTCCTCCGCGGCGCCCCTCGCGACCTCGCCGTTCACATGCTGCACCTTCATCTTTCGGAAGGACTCTCGGAGAGAGTCCAGGTCGGATTTAAGGAGGCCCTTCTCCTTGTCCAGATCCGCGATAACGCTCTTGTAGGACAGGGCCTCCTCCCGGGCTCTGGATGCGGCCTCCTCGACCGTAAGAGCCCGCTCCCGTAGCTGCATCGTCTCCTCCTCCGCCTTCTTCGAGTCCTCTCGGGCCTCAGCCAAGGCAGCCTCCCTCGCCTTCTCCTCCTCCTCGAGTGCTATGAGATCTTTGTAAGCTTTAAGGAGCTTTTCCTGCGACTCGAGGAGTTGATCCTTGAGGAGGGGGAGCTGCTCCCAACCGCCCCTCGTGGCGTGTATGAAGCTGGACTTGATGCGGGAGGTCTCTTTCATATCCTGCGAATCAAGAGTCGGATGGATTAGAATACAGAAACCAGAAAGCACCATGAGGATTGGAGTTCGAGAAACACTTACGAAATAAGCCGGGCCGAGCCCGTTGTTGATAACGTCCGAGAGGAGCCCCACCACATGCTTCATCCAAAGGCGGAGCTCCTCGACGTGTTCCCACTTCTCCGCCTCCTTCCGATCGTCGAGGAAGATGTCGGGCTCAGACGGGTCGTGGGAGGCCCGGATACGGATGCGGTCGGGGCACCAGTGCACCATCTCCCGGTCAGCCCGCGCCTTAACGCCACGGATGAGGCCCTCGACGGTCTCGAGGGAGCCCCCATGGCGCACGAACAGGTCGACGAGGCATGGCAACCGTCCGTCGTCGTCCACCGTCTTCCAGGTTCCATCCTTGGTCCCCGATGCCCCAATTTCATCCTCCTCGGAAGGAAAGCGGTCCTCCCACGCCCGACGTTCCCGGAGGAACCCTGGGGCGATCCCGTCCATGCCGTAAATTGTCCTCTTGATATCGGACTCGGGGTCGGGGGGCGTGCGCTTCAGGCAGGCGAGCGCCACCACTCCATCCGCTCGCCCCGGCTCTGCCCGGATCGCGGCAGGTGCCCCCGGGAGGAGCCACGCCGGGGTTGGGGGCCGTACACCGGCAGGTCCTCCTCCTCGCCGAGCTCTTGTGGCTCCGGTGGCACTGGCTGGGCCGAACCTTGGGGCGGAGGCTCGAGCGGTCCCTCCTCTTGGCCCGCCTGCTGCTGCTGCAATTGCTGCTGCGGTGGTTGCTGCTGCTGCTGCGGCGGTTGCTCCTGCGGCTGCTGCGGTTGCTCCTGCTGCTGTTGCTGTTGCTGCTGTTGCTGTTGTTGTTGCTACTGTTGCTGTGCCTCATGCTCCTGGGGCTGCCGCGCCGCCTCGCGCTCCCGCTGTTCATCCTCCTCCCTCTTCTTTTTCTGCTCCTCGAGGGTACGGAGGCCGGCGGGCCAGGGAGTTGACCCCGCGACACGAGGGCTCGACGCTTCCTCCTCCATAGGGCGGGCACCCCCAGACGCTCTATCACCATCAGACGTGTCGCTGATGATGATAGGTTCCCCCTCGACCCCCAATCGAGGGGGCTCGGGGGCTCCCTCTGACGCTTGCGTCTGGGACGCCTCGCCACAAGTCGGCGGCGACGAGGCAGGCACGGGACGAGACGGAGCCCTCTCGACGCCGACTGGAGGTTGGGAACTGGAGGACCCTACAAAACAAAGGGTAAAAAGGTCAGACGTTATAATAACCGACACAAGAACATCGCAAGGCCCAGAAATAAACTATGAACCTGGTTCCTTGGAGGCGGCGCCCGTTTTGAGCCTCTTCGCCATGGATGGCTGGGCCTGCTCGAGGGTCCGCTTTAGCCTGAGAAAAGATCGGTATATGAGCGAACACAGAGGAACAGGAAGACAAAGGCCACAGCATCGAGAAGGCTTACCCCACAGGGAGAACAGCTCGCCTCCCTCCGCCCCGACCGGTGGGCCTCGAGCCACCCCGCGTCAGGGCTCCAGGCCCCTTGAGGGCAGGCGCTAGCCTAGGTGCGTCAGTTCCCGCCTGACGGGCGCTGGGACTGGCGCTCCTGCGGCCGACCTCTCCTTTCTCGGAGGCCGCTACGCGACCGCGGGTCAGTGGCCCCGTCGCTTGGGGCCTGGCATGACCGCTCTCCCTGAGCGCCGGGGGAGGGCGCGGCACGACTTGGCTGACCTTGGGCGCGGGAGGGGTATCGGCGCGAGGACGGTAGGATCCGCCTGGGCCCCCCGTCGGAGCTTCCGCCCGAGGAGCGTCGACGTCACCTTGAGATGGACCCCCAAGGATCCGGTCAAGACGAGACGCCATCCCCTCGGAGTCCTCACTGTCCTCGTCATCGTCGTCATCTTTCTCGCTGGGGGACTCTTCCTCAGGCTCTCCCCTCTGCCTGGACTTGGACCGGCGCGCCTCTAAGGCTTGCCGGTCGAGGTTTTTCTTCTTCTCCCCCTTCTTCTTAGAGTCCTTGACGGACTTCGACTTTTCGCCGGACCGGCGCCGCGCGTCACGGTCGACTTCGTCCTCCCTCACCGGGGGCCTCGAGGATCGAACGTCGATCCGCCCCTACCACCGTAAAAAGTAGACTTAGGAAAAGGGGGTGGAAAAGGAACCCAGAGTCAAGGCTACCCACGAGGAAGAAAACATACCAGATCGACCGAGCCTTCATCAGGCCTCATGGGGAAGCCGTTGACGTGCTGCGACTTGAAGTCGCCGGCGATGGCCGCCCTGACCCGGGCGGCGACTTCATCGTCCGCCAGAGCCACGTTGGACATCCGGCAAGCTTCGAGATCCCGGGACGAGACGCCCGGCCCCATTTCGTCCATCCTCAACAGCCGAGACATCAGGGGAAGGACCCTCCGACGATGGACGGCAGAGAGGACGAGAGCGGCAGACAAGCCCTCCAGGCGCAACTTCTTCATGTCGTCGAGGAGGGGGTCGAGCCGCGACTGGTGCTCTTGGACGACGCCATACGTCCAGTTGTCTGGGCGCTCCGAGATCAGGTGGCCCGTGTAGGCGGGGAAGAGACCATCGTCGTTTCTCATATAGAACCACTGGGAGTCCCATCCAGCATGGTTCGACGACAGCCCCACCGGGATGTACTCGCGCGGCCTTTCCGTCTTCTTCGTCTTCAACACCAGGTTGAGGCATCCGGCCCGCACGGGTTTCCTCACGCCGGTGGTTCCGGTGGGGGCGTTGAAAAGTTCGCCCCTGTAGAGGTGGAGCCATAGATCCCAATGGGGCATCATCCCCAGATAGCCCTCACACACCGCGACGAAGACCGCCGCGACGGTGATGGCGTTCGGGGAAAAATGCTGGAGCTCCACTCCATAGTGGAAGCAGAGGGCCCGCATAAAGCGACTCGGGGGAGCACCCAAGCCATGGCGGTGGAACTTGGCGAATGACACCACATAGCCCTCGGGTGGCTGGGGCTCCCTGTGACTCGCCGGCGGCGCGATCCACTCCGGCGAAGATTGCGAAGTGCGGCGGCGCAAGAGCCCTTCATTCTCGAGCTCTAGCAGACGGCGGTCCGTCATCAACGACGGACGCCAGTCGTCGGCGGCAACAAGCCTCACAGGCATCTTGGTTGGAAGGATGGTGGATTCACTACCGCTCGAGGGGGTGCACGCGCGCGTGGAGGAAGCAAGAGAGCGAAGGCAGCGAGAAGACGAAGGCGAGAGGACGGAAGGGGAAAGAAAGGATGGAGCAACGCCACGGCGTATTTATAGATAGCGGCCAACCAACGGATAGATCCGATAAATGAGGTAACTCCCCCCATAAATGCGCCATCTAACGGTCCTTTCTCTCCTCACAGGCCGGACGCTCTGAATTCCCCGCCGATACGGTGTCGCAACGTCGCTTACCTCAAAAGGTGCGCCCAACGGGCAGAAAGATGAACCGGCACGGCAGCTTCCTTACTTCGTAAGCCAAGGTATGCGCCCACGATAGTCTCGAGAGGTCGATGGCTGGCCTGTCGAAAGGGTTCGACAGCCGATCTCGAGCACCAAGAGTCAGGGATCCCAAGCGAGTGGTCGAAAATCGAGGCCCGCCTCGA
The DNA here is from genome assembly GCF_000003195.3 of Sorghum bicolor. Taxonomy (NCBI): domain Eukaryota; kingdom Viridiplantae; phylum Streptophyta; class Magnoliopsida; order Poales; family Poaceae; genus Sorghum; species Sorghum bicolor. Next base: position 35,042,548 of record NC_012879.2, read on the forward strand.
GGACTCGCTGGCGATGTCCAAGGTAGGGTCGAGACAGTCGAGAGGAATCCCCCCGAAGGGAGGCATCGAGCCGCTGGACTCTATCGAATGAGACCGGTATCCCCGACCACGTCGACCCTGCTTTATGAGGACGCCTCCGGGCTACAGCTGACCCCCTCGAAAGGGGCACAGGTTCTCACTTGGACTACCCGCTAGGAACTCAATCTGGGGTGGAAGACGCTCGCTCTTTCGAGAGTACGTCGAAACCTCCATGCAAGGCAAAGCCGAACAGAACCTTCCACCACGGGTGTTGACAGCGTTTCTGCAAATTTGGCAAAATAACCTTCGAAGGAGTTGAATACTCCCTCGAGGGCTCGGGGGCTACCCCCGCGGTGTCGCTCGCGCGCTCCCGTGGAAGCTCGACCGTAAAAACGAAAGTCTCCACTCGAGCGCCAGCGCTCGAATGAAGACTCGGGGGCTACTGTCGAGGGTATCAACAAGGGGTACCCTCACCAATGCGTATAACGAGGCCATCCGTACGCACGCGCGGCCATCGACGGCCATGCGTATACGCAGCCTTCGACGTCCACAACCTCGAAGACGGAAATAGCGTCGAGCGAATCGGTCAGGGCTCGAGCGATAGCTGCCGTCGAAAACGGAAGCGGGCTCGAGCGAACCGAGAGGCGTCGAGCGCAAGGACACTGTCCGCCGCCTGACGCGCGCACGAGAGCCAGGGCATTTAATGCACCTAACGCTTCCCCACCTAACACACGGGTCACGGGAGGCGTGATAGGGAACAGGCTTCTGTCCCATCGTTCTTTTTGTAGCCTTCCCACCGAACGACCCAGGGCGTGTCAGGATGCGGGAAACAAGGATGGAACGTCTAATCGGGACCCCCTCGAGACCTCCAAGGTCAGCGCTCCAGATATCAGCACATTACACAGCGTCCGACCCTCGACCGAACAGGGTCCCTTCCTAGGGACAAGTTGGGCATCGACTGACAACACCACAACTACCCCGTCGGATCTGCCGCCATACCGTACAAGCGTGCGACCTCAGAACCAGCGCGAGGCGGCGTGCAGGGCAGAACGCAGGAGCACGCGTAATCATCACCGGGCTATCAAGATGGGACGGCTCGAGGCCATGCCGTACGGAAGCCTCGAGTAGGTTAGCGCTCCATGCGGCTATCGACCCCTACTCTAAACATCTACGCATGTACCCTAGGTCTCTCCTTGGAGCTATAAAAGGAGAGACTCAGGAATGGAACGAGGATCACGACACAAGACCACGCTCATACGTAGTAGAGCTCCACACTTCATACCACGCTTGTATTCGCCCCTGTACAAGCACTTAGGTGCAAGATAATACAAACTCTCTCCCCCCCGCTGGACGTAGGGCCTTCTCTTGCCCGAACCAGGATAAATCTCTATGTCTTCTTGCATCACCATCCGGGAAAGGGAGCACACATACAAATTTACTCGTTGGTGTGACCCCCCCCGGGGGAAAACACCGACAATCTCATTCTCCCCAAAAAGCTTCAAAGTGCAAGAAAGGTATGTATCCCCTTAAAAGAGCAAAAATATAATTAGACTTTCACCATTGTTATCACCATCATCACCATACACCATTCATTCGCCACACATGCACATCTTGATTTGACTTATTGACTTGTTTCTCTGGATCCGTGGTTTGACTATGCAATAAATGTGTTGTAAGTATGTATTAGCTGTCTCCCACCTATGAGCTCCAGATATCAAAACCTTATTAGAGTAGGGTGAGAGAGAAGGCAATATCACTATGCCTCATACCACAAATACTACATACTTTGAGAGAAGGCATATATCATTACTGCCCTGGTAAGGATCCAGAAATACCACAAAAGAGAGATTTGAGAGAGTCATATAAGGAATCTCTGAGTTTTATTTGAAAATCTGCAAAAACTCTAGAGCTATAGCTGATCAAGAATAAGAGACATGACGCTTGACTTGACCGTTCTATCTTTTAACTGCTCAAGACACAAGTGATGGTTACAAACCCCATGGTGAAAGGTAAATGAGTAAGTTTTAAGTCTTAACAGTTTATTCTAACTCAGAGATGAGATATTGCTTGAATGCGTGTGTACTTTTAAGGCATGAAACCACTGCAGAAACTCTTGAGTTCATCCTTGCTTAGGGACGAGCAAGAGGTAAGCTTGGGGGAGTTGTTGACGGTCCTTAAGTACCAAATATAACCATCAAATAAATAAAGAAAAGGATCCAAATGCAACCAACACCTAGACTTAGGGTTTTATCTGACAGAATTCCACGAGTTTTGGTGTTTGTCTATTTCTGCAGGGGGTTATCAGGAAATACGGAAGAAAGGCCCACATGTTGGGATTACATAGAGATATCAACGCACCGTGCAATTTTCTACCATCTAGAAGACTCTAGAAGCCATGGGAAGAAAGCAGAGGCCGAAAGGGGCCAGGCCCAGGGCGCCCGCCCTGAGGACCTGGGCGCCCGCCCCCCTCTGGATTCCTTTCGGGACTCTCTTCGCACACGATGTTCCACCGACCTAATGGATCAAGGATAACGTAGTACCACATCGCCTACCGACCCAAAAATGCATAGAGGAGGAGGACTATATAAGGAGACCCCCTGGCCCCTGGAGAAGACAAGAAGTTATCATAGAGTTGAGCGGTGCCCTCGAAGGAAAACCTCTTCTCTAAATAAAATTTCTTTTTAGGCTTAGCAACCAATGTAAGTAGAAATAGATCTTCTAGTTTCTACTAGATTGAGAGAGATAGAGTGGAGGTGTAGATCGGAGGAAGGCCGGCCTGTCGGTGTCTACTCCGAGTTGTACCTGCGGGATCAAGTCTCCTAACCCGAGGCTTGCTTCTAAGATTCTTCAGTAATTCGACTTCTAGTTCTAGTAAGTTCTTGTTTTATTGTTCTTTGGTTTATGAGTTTACTTTAATCCTCTTCCGGTTGAGTATTAGAGTAATCATTGCTAGCGTAAACATGGTGTTTAGGCTAGGGTACTCATAGATATCCTCTGACTAGCTGGACCGTGGTAGTAGCGAGGAACGTGACATTTCCGAGTTACCTTTGTATCCCATATCTTGTTAGCAGGATGGGTAGGTTTATAGGTGTGGGTCGAACATCCTTTGTGGTGTCTAGATTCCATAAGCTTCCCTAATAGAACAGTAGATCATCCTTACCAAGGTTAGAACAAGACTACGGTTGCAGTCTTCTCTATACATCACTCACATCGAAAAACATTCTTTGTAGCCTGAAAGAGCATCTAGGCCCCTAGTGATTTCGGTAATTAATGACATTGTTGATTACTATGACTAACGTGTGTTTTGCAGAGGCAAAGTCACAGGTAAGGTCATGGTAAATAGGTACTCGATGGACAGGGACGTACATGCCTACTTAATAGTGGAAATCGTTTCGGTTTTCAAAGGATGGATGGACATCGTCAAGACTAGACAAGGTCTAAGTGCCATATGGGGAAGAAGGGCACTTAGAGTAGTTTAGGACTTTGTTTTCCTTTGACCGTACTATTAAGAGGGGCTTTGATCTAGTAGCTTGACTTAGGCAAGGCTTTAGGTTTAGGTGTGGTGCACACTTGGTAAACCTAGCACTAGGCAGCTTAGAGATAGTCCTTAGATCGAGAGGAACAAACTTCGTTTTGGAGCGATCGCGTTTCGACGAAGTTTGGGTGCCCAAAGGGGCACCGGACGCTGCATCGGACGCTCTGTGAGTGCGTCCAGTGAGGTCCTTAGCCGTTGGAACAGTGTCGTGCTTAGGGTTAGGCACCGGACGCTAGCACCAGACGCACCGGGTAGCGTCCGGTCCCATACCCTGGGAGGTTGCAAGCCTTCCCCGAGCACCGGACGCTAGCACCAGACGCGCCGGGTAGCATCCGGTCCCATGCGCAGGGAGCTTGTAAGTTTCCCCAGAGGACCGGACGGTGCACCGGACGCTGCGGTTAGCGTCCGGTGACCTATCAGAAGGAAGTACAGTTAGCCGTTATGGAGCACCGGATGCTCGGTGTAGTGCGTCCGGTGCAACATAATGTGCGTCCGGTGACCCCATTTTCAGTGGAAAACGGTTGGCCGACCTTTGGACTTCGTGGATAGTATTTATACTCCTCCACCTCGTCCATGAGAGGTCTCTTGCCCATTTGAACATCAGAGAAACTTGTTGTGGAGCAAGAGAGTAGCAAGAGCCTAGAGAGGATTGAGGTTTGAGTGATTTCTTGAGAGAATCCTTCTCTAGTGAGTTCCAAGAGTCAAGTGTGCATCCACCACTATCTAGAGCCTTGTTTGGGTCAAGTGAGAGTTCTTTGCTTGTTACTCTTGGTGATCACCATCACCTAGACGGTTCGGTGGTGATTGGAGGCACGAAGACCGCCCGGAGTTCTTGTGGGTGGCTCGTGTCAAGCTTGTGAGCGGTTTTGGGCGATTCACCGCGACGGAGTGTCGAAGAATCAGCTTGTAGAGAGCACTTGGTCCTTGCGCGGACCAAGAGGGAGCAAGACCCTTGCACGGGTGCTCCAACGAGGACTAGTGGAGAGTGGCGACTCTCCTATACCTCGGCAAAACATCGCCGAGCACTTTCTTCCACTACTCATTTACATTCTAGCATTTACTTTGTGCTTTTACATTCTTAGAATTGCCATGCTAGAATAGGATTGGAACTAGGTTGCAAAACTTTTATCCGGTAGCTCTCTAGGTCACACTAGGCACAAGGGGTTAAATTGGAGCTTATAGGTTGCTTAAATTTTTAGAGAAGCCCAATTCACCCCCCCTCTTGGGCATCTTGATCCTTTCAATTGGTATTAGAGCCTAGTGCTCATTATTTAGGCTTCACCACCTAGAGAAAAGATGTCTAATGGGGATGGACCGCCACCCATGTTCGATGGGGATGACTTCCCGTATTGCAAAATACGGATGGAGTCATACCTTGAGGCATGCGATATAAAGTGCCTAAAAGCCACGACCGAAGGGTTCACCCCTCTGGCAAAAGACACCGCTCTTACTCCACAAGTGCAAGAAAACGAAAAGTGGAATGCGAAGGCCAAAAACCACATCTTTAGAGGCCTTTGCAAAGAGGTGTTCAACCGCGTTCGGAGCCACAAAACTACCCATGAACTTTGGAAGGAACTTTGTGCGCTCCATGAGGGATCAAAGAGTGAACGCGAGGAACGCTATCACTTAGTGATGAACAAGCTTAATACTTTTGAGAGGCATCCAAAAGAAAATGCTAATGGAATGTATTCTTGTTTGAATGTCTTTGTAGAGGAGCTAAATAGACTTGGGCTCACTCAAATGAGTGCGGCGGATGTAGCAAGGAAGATACTATGTGTGCTTCCCATTGAGAAATATGGGCACATAGTAACGGTACTCCATCAAGGGGATCTTTCCACCGCTACACCAACCGCCATATTGGGGAAGATCAATGCTCATGAGATGTACATGCACATGAACCCCCAAGATGGCTCCTCATCGGCCAAGAAGGAGAAGAAGGACTTGGCCCTCAAAGCCTCTCACAAGGGCAAAGCCAAGAAGATTGAAGTTGGGTCATCAACTTCAAGTGATGATGATGCATCTATAGCCCTCATTGTGAGAAGAACCACAAAGATGTTGAAGAAGCTCAACAAGAATGGAGTCAACTTTGACTCCAAGAAGAAGTTCTTCACAAGTAGCAAGAGGAAGCCCATCTCCGAGATGGATTGCTACAATTGTGGTGAGCTTGGTCATCTTGCTCATCAATGTCCAAAGCCCAAGAAGGACAAGTACAAGAATAAAAACAAAAAGCAAGATGATTCAAGTGATGATGAGAAGAATGACAAGAAGCAATACAAGAAGAAAGGTGGCAAGAAGAAGGAGCACCACAAGAAGAAGAATGGCAAGGCCTACATTGTTGGTGATTGGCTCACCGACATTGAGAGCTCAAGTGGTGACTCCTGCGGCAATGAAAGTGATGATGAGTAGGTTGCCGCCATTGCCATCGATGCTCCATCACCATCATCTTCACCACCATCTACATCCTCTACACACCTATGCCTCATGGCTAAGGGTGACCGGAAGGTACAAAGTGAGGATGAGAGTAGTGAAAGTGATAGTGAATATGAATCACCTTCTTATGATGAACTTGTAAAATTGCTTAACAAGTACACAAAAGTCATAAGAAAAACTAGAAGTGAAAATGAAAAGCATGAACTTGAAAATGACACACTTCTAGCAAAGCTTAAATCTAGTGATGAGCTTAGAGACCAAAATGAGATCATGACCACTAAGCTCAAGGAGCTCAAACTCTCTCTAAAAGAGCTCAAAGAAAAACATGATAAACTTGAGAGTGTTCATGATGAGCTTATCACTAGACATGAGCAATGAAAGAAGAACTAACAACTCTAAAAGCAAACTATGACAACCTTGAGATTTCTTATGAACTTCCAATTGATGAAACACATGTTGCTACTAACAATGTTGCTAAGCTTGATGTAGCCACATCTTGTGATGACTTACTTGTGGAGAGCACAAGCAAATGTGTTGATTGCAAGGGCAAGAAAGTGGTAGTGGTTGAGAGTTATGAGGACACTATCAAGCTCAAGAATGAAATTATCATGCTCAAGAAAGAGTTGCAAGAACAAGCCAAGCACAAGACCATTGTGATTGAGTCACTTCATCGAGACAAGAAGCTTGCATATGAGAACAAGTTGCTCAAGGAAGAAAATCAATATCTCAAGCTTGGTTTGATGTATGACAAGCAAGAAGAAGATGAGACATTAATCTTGGATGAGTTAGCTAGCAACAATGACCCAATCATCAAGAAGCTAACTCAAGAGAACAACAAGCTTAAGAAAGAGAAGGAACATCTAACCATGGGGTTAGCCAAGTTCACAAAAGGGAAAGACCTTCAAAGTGAGCTTTTCATGAACACCGTCATGAAGATGGAAAAGAGTGGAATTGGCAACAAAGCTCATCAAACAAAGCTCATCAAGTCTCTAGCCACTCATGATCAACCAAGCAAGCCAAAGCCAAAGAGATGCTTTGAGTGTGGTCAAGAAGGACACTTTGCTCTTGAGTGTAAGGCACCACTACCACCACCCTTGCCCAAGCATGCAAGACCATTTGCCTTCAATGCTCACTACATTGTAAGGAAAGACAAATGTGGCAAGGTCAAGGTTAGCTTCATGGGGCCGCCCAACAAGCAAAGGCCAAAGAAAATTTGGGTGCCAAAGCAACTAGTAGAGAAGGTCAAGGGCCCTAAGCAAATGTGGGTCCCTAAATCTCAAGCTTGATCTCTTGTGTGTAGGTGAACTACAAGACCGGTGGATCACATTGGGTAATTGATAGTGGTTGCACTCAACATATGACCGGAGATCCCCGGATGTTCACCTCACTTGATGAAGATGTTGACAATCAAGAGAAGATTACATTTGGTGACAATTCTAAAGGCAAGGTCAAGGGACTTGAAAAGGTTGCTATATCAAATGACAACTCCATCACCAATGTGCTCTATGTGCAATCATTGAGTTTCAACTTGCTCTCGGTTGGACAACTTTGTGATCTTGGATTTGAATGTCTATTCAAGAAGAAGGAAGTGATTGTGGCCAAGGAAGATGATAATGAAGTGATATTCAAAGGCTTCCGACACAACAACCTATATGTAGTTGATTTCTCATCCGATGAAGTTGATGTCAAGACTTGCTTATTCACCAAGACTTCACTTGAGTGGTTGTGGCATAGAAGGTTAGCACATGTTGGAATTGGCACACTCAAGAATTTGATGAAGAAAGAATTGATTAGAGGCTTGAAGGATGTGACATTTGAGAAGGACAAGCTTTGTAGTGCATGTCAAGCCGGCAAGCAAGTTGCAAACACTCATCCAACCAAGGCCTATCTCTCTACTTTAAGAGTGCTTGAGCTACTTCACATGGATTTATTTGGACCAACCACATATGCTAGTCTTGGAGGCAACAAATATTGCTTGGTCATAGTTCATGATTTCTCCCCGTACACTTGGACATTCTTCTTGCAAGACAAGGCCGAAGTTGCATCAATATTCAAGAAGTTTGCAAAGAATGCCCAAAATCAATTTGATGTAAAGATCAAGAAAATTAGAAGTGACAATGGCAAAGAGTTTGACAACACCAACATTGAAGAGTATTGTGATGAAGTGGGAATCAAGCATGAGTTCTCCTCAACATACACACCACAACAAAATGGGGTTGTAGAAAGAAAGAACCAGACATTGATCACCTTGGCAAGAACAATGCTAGATGAGTACAACACTTCGGAGAAGATGTGGGCCGAGGCAATCAACACCGCATGCTATGCTTCAAACCGGCTCTTTCCTCACAAGTTCCTAGAGAAGACAAGATATGAGTTGCTCAATGGGAAGAAGCCCGATGTCTCATTTTTTGGAGTGTTTGGATGTAAATGCTACATATACAAGAAGCGTCAACACTTGGGAAAGTTCCAAAGAAGATGTGACATTGGCTACTTGGTTGGCTATTCATCAAAGTCCAAGGCATATAGGGTTTTTAACCATGCCACAAACATGGTTGAAGAAACATTTGATGTTGAATTTGATGAAACTAATGGCTCCCAAGGAGCAAGTGATAATCTTGAAGATGTAGGTGGTGAACCATTGAGGGATGCCATGAAGAACATGCCGGTGGGAGACACAAGCCAAAAGAAGATGAAGATGATGTGCAAGTTATTGAGCCACCATCCACCTCACATGTACCACAAGATGAAGACAAGGATGTGAGAGATGCTCATGAAGACACTCAAGTCACTCATGAGCAAGCGGTGGCACAAGCACAAGATGTTGATGCTCCCCAACCAACCCCTCAAGTGGCGCCAAGAAGAACATCTCATCTCCTCCAAGATCACTCTCAAGATCTCATCATCGGAAGTCCATCACGTGGTGTAACTACTCGTTCTAGACATGCTTTATTTATTGAACATCACGCTTTTGTGTCTCTTGAAGATGAACCAAAGACAATACTTCGTGATGCGGATTGGATCATGGCCATGCAAGAGGAGTTGAACAACTTCTCTCACAACCAAGTATGGACACTTGAAGAGCGACCACAAGATGCAAGAGTGATTGGAACAAAGTGGGTCTTCCAAAACAAGAAGGATGATCAAGGCAAAGTGGTGCGCAACAAGGCAAGACTTGTGGCAAAAGGCTTTTCACAAGTGGAAGGTCTTGACTTCGGTGAAACATTTGCACCGGTGACAAGACTTGAAGCAATCTGTATCCTACTTGCATATGCATCTAGTCATGATATCAAGTTATTTCAAATGGATGTGAAAAGTGCCTTTTTGAATGGATATATTAATGAACTTGTCTATGTTGAGCAACCCCCCGGTTTTGAAGACCCTAGGTACCCCAAGCATGTCTACCGGTTGTCCAAGGCTCTCTATAGTCTCAAGCAAGCTCCTAGAGCTTGGTATGAGAGGCTTAGGGACTTCCTCATTGAGAAGGGCTACAAGATTGGGAAAGTTGACACAACACTCTTCACCAAGAAAATGAATGGGGAAATCTTCATTTGCCAAGTTTATGTTGATGATATTATCTTTGGCTCTACTAATGAAGATTTTTGCAAGGAATTTGGTGATTTGATGTCCAAGGAATTTGAGATGTCCATGATTGGCGAGCTATCCTTCTTCCTAGGATTTCAAGTCAAGCAAATGAAGGAAGAAGTCTTCATCTCTCAAGAGAAGTACACTCAAGATCTTCTCAAGAGGTTCAAGATGATGGATTGCAAGCCAATCAAGACTCCCATGGCATCAAATGGGCATCTCGACCTGGATGAGGGAGGTAACCCTATTGACAAGACTCTCTATCGCTCCATGATAGGAAGTCTACTCTACCTCACCGCATCTAGGCCCGATATCATGTTTAGTGTGTGTATGTGCACTAGATATCAAGCAATGCCTATGGAATCTCACTTGATTGCGGTCAAGAGAATTCTTAGGTATCTAAAATACACACCTTGCCTAGGCTTGTGGTATCCCAAAGGTGCAAGATTCCAACTTGTAGGCTATTCCGATTCGGATTATGCTAGGTGCCGGATTGATAGAAAAAGCACATCCGGAAGGTGCCACTTCCTAGGTAGATCTCTTGTCTCTTGGATGTCAAAGAAACAAAATAGTGTTGCCTTGTCAACGGCCGAAGCGGAATACATTGCCGCCGGTGCTTGTTGTGCACAAATACTCTACATGAAACAAACTTTGCTAGACTATGAAGTAGTACTAGACAAAGTACCTTTGTTGTTTGACAACAAAAGTGCCGTAAAACTTGCAAACAACCCGGTTCAACACACCCGCACAAAACATATTGACATCCGCCACCACTTCCTTAGGGATCATGTTGCTAAAGGTGACATATCTCTAGAGAATGTGGGAACGGAAAATCAATTGGCGGATATCTTCACAAAACCCCTAGATGAAGCTAGGTTTTGTATGTTAAGAAATGAACTTAATGTGCTTGACCTCTCTAACTTCTCTAAAAGATAAAAGTTGTGTGTTGAAACTTGTAAATAACCTTTGCTTTGCATATCATGCATACAAAAACTAAAATACATCTTGCATATAGGGCTTGTCTAACATGGTTAAGATAACCCCCTTGTGTGTGTGAAAAAGCTTAACCTTGGATCAAACTTGACAAGTGTTAGTTTACTTTCAAGTATTGCATTACACCTCATATCATATGCATGCTTGTTAGTTAACCGTTTCTTTTCGGTTATCCTTTGAGCATCCGCTGTGTTCGTCCATAGATAGGGGGAGCATTCAAAGCTCATTGTGATTCTAACCTCTAGCTTTATGGCCACATGATGCTCCTTGGTGATTTCTCGAATTATTTTCATAAAAATCTACCAAGCCTATGGCTAAATATTTGTGAAAATTTGAGGGTTTGAGAGAAGTCACTCATACCAGTTCCATTTGGTGTTTATTTGCACGTTTTTAAAGATGGAACTTGGTTGGGTCAAAGTCGGGCGTAGTGCTAAGTTGAAAAAGTGCTCAGAGGAGCACCGGACGCTGCACCGGACGCTGTCTCGGTGCGTCCGGTGCGCTGTGAGTGCCAGACTGCACTCACTGGACACAGGAACAGTGTCCCTGCAGCGTCCGGTGCGTCCGGTGCTCACCAGGCATAACCTGAAGCACCGGACGCTAAAGCCAGCGTCCGGTGGCCATCGTCCGGTGCAATGTCAAATTGCATATCTCTCTGCGCATGAGTTCGGTGGTCACCGGATGCGTCCGGTGCCACTTTAAGTGCGTCCAGTGACCCCGCAGACCGCGCATATAACCCGATCCCCCGGATCAACTCGGGCAGTTTTCTTTTTCTCTCGTCGCCTGCACCCGTGCCCTAGGTCCCTGGTCGAGAGCGCCGCCACCTTTGGCCTCCCTCTGACGACGTTTTCTCCTTCCCGGCGGCCAGATCTCCTCCTCGTCGAGCTCTTTTCTCTCTCTTCGCGCCGTGGTTCTCTTCTTCAGGTTAGTTAGGGTTTTGGAGGAAGTTGTATGAACCCTGCCCACAAGGTGCTTGATTCTATGTGCCAATAGATTAAAACAAGGTTTTGACCCTGATTTTCTCTGTTTCATTAGTGCAGCACCTTGTTGAGAGGATTCGCGGTCTCCGGCAGTTCTCGATCGTGATATCTCATCTGGAACGCGTTCTGTCGTCGGATCGTAAGCCGTTTGCGCCCGTTCCTTATCTAGTCTTGCGATCTATAGGTTTTTCTCACCTCTAGCTATTATGATTTCTTATATGTACCCTATCTTGTCTATTCTGCAGCACGTTGACCTTCTTTGTCAGTTGGTTGTTTGTCGGCCGTTCGATCAGTCAGTAATTATTGCAATGGCACGTTGCAAGAATGTCAGTGGTTCAGCAGCTGGCACTGGAGGTTCCTTGGGAGGTGATGGTGGAGGTGATCCTCCTCGTCGCCTATCAGCGGCAGAAAAAGCCAAGGGCAAGAAGCTAGCCACCAAGAAGCGCAAGGCCAGTGACTGAGATGCAGATGTGGCAGAGGCAGTTGCAGCAGCGGCTGAGGCAGCTGAGAGAGGTGGACGCTCTGGTGCTCTGAGGATTGGGGATGACCTCACGCCACAGCAGCTGCGTGCAGTTCTTCAGGCAGAGGCACTACATGGATCCCCTCCAGGCACCGTTACTATTGGAGGACAGCGGATCAGGCTTGTGGTCAGAGATCTAGCTCAGGAGGATCGAGACACAGAGACAGAGGCCCAGGGAGAGGGTTCAGCAGAGGGACAGGAGCAGGAGCAGCCGCTCAGGAGGTCGACTCGCGCACTATTGACGGTCCTTAATGCTCACATTTAACCATCAATTAATCATGGAAAACGACTTATATGCAGTCAACACCTAGACTTAGGGTTTTATCTGACAGAATTCCACGAGTTTTGGTGTTTGTCTATTTCTGTAGGGGGTTATCAGGAAATATGGAGGAAAGGCCCACACGTCGGGATTACATAGAGATATTAACGTGCCGCGCAATTTCCTATCATCTAGAAGACTCCAGAAGCCACAGGAACGAACGGGAGGCCGAGCGGGCCCGGAAGCAGGGCGCCCGCCCTACCCCCCTGGGCGCCCGCCCTCCTCTGCTGGCCAATCAGCACGAGTCTCGGGGATCATGCTCCACCGACCTAATACTTCAAGGAAAACCACACGATCAATGTCGGTTTGATCCGACGGCCCAGATTCACTTGAAGGGACTATAAAACCAGACCCCCCTGGCCCCTGGAGATCATACCTCTTCTATAGAATCAAAGCTAGGGTTTCAATTCTTCATCCAAGTAGAGAGGATCCCTCTAGTTCTTCTAGTTCTACCTCTAGTTCATCTAGTTCTAGTTCTAGTTCATCTAGATCTAGTTCTAGTTCCTCTAGTTCTAGTTCTAGTTAGTTCTAGTTGTAATCTAGAAAATAGGGAGAGAGAAGAGGAGAGTGGAGGAGGAGGAGCCGGATCTGTCGGATCTTCCTCAACATTGTACTTTTGCAGCAACTGGTTCGTTCTTCATCGTTCTCCAGGTTCTTCAATTCATAATCCTGAGTTCTTTAATTACTTTTATTTACATTCAAGTTATTTATTGGATTCCCGCTTGCATCAAGTGCTCTAATCTTTGCAACATTAGAGTAGTAATTAATAGATTAGACGTGGTGTTTAGTCTTGCAATTACCTGGAATTGCACCCAATCCTGCGGATTGTTGTGGTAGCCTTAGGGTAGTGACAGCCCTAACGGTCGACGTATTCCACCTCGTTCGGATCGGTGTTTGTAGGACCATAGTCAGACCTTCCTAGCCCCCTTCTCATCTCTTTCTGTGGTTAGTGTTCTGATGTCCCGATATAAATAATCTTGAAGTAATTCTTGATTCTTAGATCAACTAGAGAACTCTCAGGAAACTTCCTCTCTTCCCACCAAAAATAATTATATAGTTATCCTTGGGCGATCTTGGATCTTAATTAGTACACTCACGTTCCCTGTGGAAAATCAATACTCTGGAATACTCCCGGGTGAAGGCTACATCGGTATCCGTGCGCTTGCGGATTTTTCTGTTTGCGTTTAAAATACCCAACAAGCTTTCTAGCGCCGTTGCTGGGGAACGGTAGCTGTGCTAGTTTCGAACCAAGTCGTCCGTGTATCCTTTTTCCTTTCTTTTTTACCACACTCACCTTACCATTTTCACCACACCACATGGATTTCACTCGTATCTATAAATTCTTTGCTCCAAAGGGCGAGTTATTAGAGCCACCACCATCATCACATCCAATTCTTACAGATGGCTATGACCTCGGCCCTGATCTAATAACCATGATTCAGGAGCAACCCTTCTCTGGGCAAGTAGATGAAGATCCATACACCCACCTTAGAGAATTCGAGCAGTTGTGTTCTTGCCGATCTATTTCTGGCATGACACAAGAAACCCTTAAATGGAAATTATTTCCGTTCTCCCTTTTGGGAAGAGCAAAAAAGTGGTATGCTCATTCTGTAGGAGGCGTTAATGGAAATTGGGACGAACTTCGGGAGAACTTTTCTCTCGCTTTCTTCCCACTCTTTCGAATCGCTGACCTTAGAATCGAAATTCTTACATTCAAACAAAGAGAGAAGGAAACTTTAGGAGCAGCTTGGGCTAGGTTCACAAGCCTTACCAATTCCGGTCCAAACCTTTCCCTGCCTGACCATGTACTGTACTACCACTTTTATCGTGGTCTAAACAAGGAAGCTGCTCTTCACCTCGACATTGCTTCAGGAGGCTCATTCACACACAAACTTACAAATGAGGGGAGAGCTATCCTAGAGAGAATCCTTGAAAATACCCCTTACACAGGCATTTATGATGAGTTTCCTGAAGAAGAAAAAGAAGTCAAGCCTGATCCTAAACCAAAAGATGAGGAACTTGCAACCGAGTTAGAAATTCCACCTGACCCACCTATTAATTTGGTTGTAGAGAAACCTCCTGATAAGGGAATGCAAAACCAACTAAAGGATGATGAACCACCACCTTTAGAGCATCCCTTTGAATTCGAGGAAGATCTTTTTGAAGATTATGGAAACACCTCGAATTTTCCTATCCAAACACGACCTCTAGCAAGGACCACTCAATCTGTTCTAAGAGTAGAATTTGTTGACATAGAACACATCAAAAGCCTTTCGGCTATTCTGAGTTATGAATGGCTAACAGAAGCAGAGCTGTCTCCTGAGGTAGCTCGGATCATCACTCCTTCAACCATTCTTCTGTGCCAAATTAGACGGTCCATTAGGAAGGTCCACTACAATCCATATGTTGGGATAAATGTTATTTCCAAGGAGTTAGCGGACACTCTTTATGCCAACGAGTCCATAACCCCATCTCAAAAACTTTTACAAAGTCCATCTAGATTAATTCTAGAAAGCCATGGGGTATTAAGAGCAGTTCCTGTTAGAATTAAGGACTCTGGAATATGTCTAGATTTTCACATTTTTAACATACCAGAGATTCCTCTCTTGATTGGCAGACCAATCATGAAACTTCTACAAGAACAAACACAACAAGGTCATTTAGACTTCAAGGTTGGGAATTCCACTATTGTTGTTCCTCTTGCTAGATCAATTAACACGATAGTGGAACCCAAACTTGACCCAGATCCTATTGAGGAGATCTTAATGGTGACTCAAGAGGAGATGACCCAACCATTCTTTAATCATGAACACTTTGTTCAAGAAGAAGAAGAGTTGGTAGAACCCGTTGAGCTAGATAAAAATGAACAACCTTCACCTCCTTCAATAGAATTAAAACCTCTTCCTTCTGGCCTTAGATATGTCTTCTTGCACAATAACCCAAAAACTCCAGTAATTATCAGTGACAAGCTTTCCGATTATGAAACACAACAACTTGTCACTGTTCTTGAAAGACATAGATCAGCATTTGGCTACTCTCTTGAAGACCTCACGGGCATTAGTCCCATTCTCTGCACTCATCGTATCCCTATTGATCCTAATTTTACACCTTCAAGGGAGCCACAACGGAGACTTAACAATGCTATACGAGAGGTTCTTAAGAAAGAGGTCTTCAAACTCTACCGTGCTGGGATTATTTATCCTGTGCCACATAGTGAGTGGGTTAGCCCTGTCCAAGGAGTGCCAAAGAAAGGAGGAATGACGGTCGTTAGGAATGAGAAGAATGAACTCATCCCTCAACGAATTGTCACTGGGTGGCGTATGTGTATTGACTATCGAAAACTCAATAAGGCTACAAAGAAAGATCATTTTCCGTTACCCTTCATTGATGAAATGTTGGAACGGCTTGCAAACCACTCTTTCTTTTGTTTCCTTGATGGTTATTCTGGATATCACCAAATTCCAATCCACCCAGATGACCAAGAAAAGACTACCTTTACATGCCCAGATGGAACCTATGCATACCGACGAATGTCGTTCGGATTATGCAATGCTCCAGCTTCTTTCCAACGGTGCATGATGTCTATTTTCTCAGACATGATTGAGAAGATCATGGAGGTTTTCATGGATGATTTTACCGTCTATGGTAAAACCTTCGATCATTGTTTGGAGAATTTAGATAGAGTCTTGCAGCGATGTGAAGAAAAACACTTAATCCTGAACTGGGAGAAATGCCATTTTATGGTTCAGGAAGGAATAGTGCTAGGACATAAAGTGTCCGAACGTGGTATAGAGGTGGACAAAGCAAAGATTGAAGTTATTAAAAAACTTCCACCTCCCACGAATGTGAAAGGAATCCGTAGCTTTTTGGGACATGCAGGGTTCTATAGACGCTTTATCAAGAATTTCTCTCAAATTGCTAGACCCCTAACTAATCTCCTAGCTAAGGACGCACCTTTCATCTTTAGTGATGAGTGTCATGAATCTTTTCAAACTCTTAAGAAAGCACTCATCTCAGCCCCGATTATCCAACCACCTGATTGGAATCTTCCTTTTGAGTTCATGTGTGATGCTAGCGATTTTGCGGTTGGTGCCGTTTTAGGACAAACCAAGGATAGAAAGCATTATGCCATATCCTACGCTAGCAAAACCTTGTCTGGACCACAGCTCAATTACACTACAACTGAAAAAGAGCTTTTGGCTGTTGTCTTTGCTATAGACAAGTTTAGATCTTACTTAGTGGGTGCAAAGATAATCATCTATTCAGACCATGCTGCTCTCAAGTACCTCCTCACTAAGAAAGATGCTAAGCCTCGTCTAATTCGATGGATTCTTCTACTCCAAGACTTTGACATAGAAATCCGAGATAGGAAGGGAGTTGAGAATTCCGTAGCCGACCACTTGTCTAGGTTTCAATATAAGGAAACACATGATGAACTTCCCATAAATGACTACCTAAGGGATGACACCCTACTTAAGATAACACATGCTGATCCATGGTACGCAGACATCGTAAACTTTATAGTAAAAGGCTATGTCCCACCTGGTGCAAACAAAAGGAAGTTGCTTCACGATAGTCGTTTCCACCTTTGGGATGAGCCATATCTTTTCCGAGTCTGCGCTGATGGACTCTTGAGAAGGTGTGTTCCTATGGTTGAGGCTACTCAAATTATGGAAAGATGCCATGCCTCGCCATATGGAGGACACTATGGAGCATTCCGGACACATGCTAAAATTTGGCAAAGTGGCTTTTTCTGGCCAACAATGTACGAAGATACAAAGGACTTTGTCAGGAGATGCCACCGATGTCAAAAACATGGGAATATCAACTCATGAAATGAAATGCCTCTCACAAATAATCTTCAAGTAGAACTTTTCGATGTATGGGGCATTGATTTCATGGGACCATTCCCTATGTCCGAGAATTGCGAGTATATCTTAGTAGCTGTGGACTATATGTCCAAATGGGTAGAAGCCTTACCTTGTAGATCAGCTGATTCAAAACATGCCAAGAGAATGTTTCATGAAGTAATCTTTCCTCGCTTTGGTATACCCCGGATAGTTATAAGCGATGGAGGTTCCCACTTCATCGACAAAATCTTCCGGAAGTACCTAGCCGATCATGGAGTTCGACACAACGTCGCAACACCATACCATCCTCAGACTAGCGGTCAAGCCGAAACATCTAATAAACAAATCAAAAATATTTTACAAAAGACCGTAGATGAGATGGGTAAGGGGTGGAAGGACAAACTTCCTGATGCACTTTGGGCATATAGAACTGCATTCAAAACACCCATAGGCATGTCACCTTATCAACTTGTATATGGAAAAACTTGTCACTTGCCTGTGGAAGTAGAGTTTAAGGCTCATTGGGCACTCAAGAAATGGAACATGGATCTCCACCTCGCTAGCAAGAATCGTCTGATGCAACTATCTGAGCTAGAAGAATGGAGAGAGAAAGCCTACCACAATTCAAGGATTTATAAAGAGAGAACAAAACGATGGCATGATAAGAGAATCAAGCACAAGGAGTTTAAGCCTGGAGATAAGGTTCTACTATTCAATTCAAGAGTTAAGCTCTTTGGGCATGGTAAGCTACGAAGTAATCGGGATGGACCATACAAGGTTATTGACACTTCAACTCATGGAGCCATTACCATCCAAGACGACATAGGTAACACTTTTAAGGTAAATGGTCAACGCTTGAAAATCAATCTCGAGCCACAAAACAACCTGGTAGAGGAACTTGATGTGATTGAGTTCATAGAATTCTCATATTTTGTTGTCTATTTGGGTTGTGCAGGATTTTGAGGCTTAAGAAGAGTGAGATTGAACATGTAGGCCACAAGAGTGAACGACTATGTCAACATCCAGCTTGGGGGAGGCACCCCCACGTGTATCTAGATAAGTATTAATTTTCTTTCTTGGTTTTATTTACTAGTACTCGGAAATAAATAAATAAAAAAAAATGCATAACCATGAAACCAAACAAAGTTTTTATTTTGAGTAATAGTTTTGTGTAATCCTAAGTTTTAACTAAAATAAAAAGAAAGTTTGATCCAAGTCTAGGTAATTGACAAACATGATATGAGCAGGTCTGAGCTACTATTTAACTTGTTCCATATTTTGCTAGAGTTCTGGAGATTTTATCTTTTGAAAATCTAAAAATACATAAAAAATATATATATGAGATCATAATACCAAGAGTCTTATAAGAAATAAATATTAAAACTGTGGGTACTTTCTTTGTTCAAGCTATTGTTAATTCTTGTAGTTTTGGTTGAGAGAATTATCATGCTCCCAAGATCAAGATCTTTTTGTTTTAAAAATATAAAAGATTCACTCTTCTGAAGTATTATTGTGTTAGAGGCATGGGACTATGCAAAATTTTGATTCGAAAAAAAAAAGTGAGACGAGAGGTAAAAATGGACAAGTGTCCGAAGTAGAATTAGGGGTACAAAGATACCCACCTGAGTGGAAAAAAGAGGACATGTGTCCGACAGTAGAATTAGGGGTACTCGCTGCCCACTTAAAAAAAAGAGACTGAAAAAAAAGAAAAAAAGAAAAGAAAAAAAATGATAGCCCATGGTCCCTCTAATAAGCAATATGCCAGTAAGAGATGACAAACTTTTCAAAAAGGTCAAAGGTCTTGATCTAGGAGTATGACATTCCTCTCCCTTACTCCGAGCGTTGACATAGCAAAATGCAAAGTAAGTATGCTAAAACTTTTAGAGCTCTACTTATATATCTTTTGAGAAGAAGGCAATGCCTCAGTTTCATTTTGCAGACTTATAAAAAAAAAACTCCAGAACAAAGGTAAGACAGAAGAACTTGAGACATAGTGCTTGACTTGATCATTCTGTTTTTCAATCACTTAAGACCTTAGTGATAACTTAAAAACCCTGTAGTAAGAGGCATAAAAGTAACCCCTGTTTCCTTGTTGATTTTAGCTTTGCTCAGGGACGAGCAAAGGTTAAGCTTGGGGGAGATTGTTGACGGTCCTTAATGCTCACATTTAACCATCAATTAATCATGAAAAAGGACTTATATGCAGTCAACACCTAGACTTAGGGTTTCATCTGACAGAATTCCACAAGTTTTGGTGTTTGTCTATTTCTGCAGGGGGTTATCAGGAAATATGGAGGAAAGGCCCACACGTCGGGATTACATAGAGATATTAACGTGCCGCGCAATTTCCTATCATCTAGAAGACTCCAGAAGCCACGGGAACGAACGGGAGGCCGAGCGGGCCCGGAAGCAGGGCGCCCGCCCTACCCCCCCTGGGCGCCCGCCCTCCTCTGCTGGCCAATCAGCACGAGTCTCGGGGATCATGCTCCACCGACCTAATACTTCAAGGAAAACCACACGATCAATGTCGGTTTGATCCGACGGCCCAGATTCACTTGAAGGGACTATAAAACCAGACCCCGTGGCCCCTGGAGATCATACCTCTTCTACAGAATCAAAGCTAGGGTTTCAATTCTTCATCCAAGTAGAGAGGATCCCTCTAGTTCTTCTAGTTCTACCTCTAGTTCATCTAGTTCTAGTTCTAGTTCATCTAGATCTAGTTCTAGTTCCTCTAGTTCTAGTTCTAGTTAGTTCTAGTTGTAATCTAGAAAATAGGGAGAGAGAAGAGGAGAGTGGAGGAGGAGGAGCCGGATCTGTCGGATCTTCCTCAACATTGTACTTTTGCAGCAACTGGTTCATTCTTCATCGTTCTCCAGGTTCTTCAATTCATAATCCTGAGTTCTTTAATTACTTTTATTTACATTCAAGTTATTTATTGGATTCCCGCTTGCATCAAGTGCTCTAATCTTTGCAACATTAGAGTAGTAATTAATAGATTAGATGTGGTGTTTAGTCTTGCAATTACCTGGAATTGCACCCAATCCTGCGGATTGTTGTGGTAGCCTTAGGGTAGTGACAGCCCTAACGGTCGACGTATTCCACCTCGTTCGGATCGGTGTTTGTAGGACCGTAGTAAGACCTTCCTAGCCGCCTTCTCATCTCTTTCTGTGGTTAGTGTTCTGATGTCCCGATATAAATAATCTTGAAGTAATTCTTGATTCTTAGATCAACTAGAGAACTCTCAGGAAACTTCCTCTCTTCCCATCAAAAATAATTATATAGTTATCCTTGGGCGATCTTGGATCTTAATTAGAATACTCACGTTCCCTGTGGAAAATCGATACCCTGGAATACTCCCGGGTGAAGGCTACATTGGTATCCGTGCGCTTGCGGATTTTTCTGTACCCAGGCCACTCCTCGGACTGGTACGCCGGGTCAGTCTACCTCCACTACTCGTGCCACACCAGCCAGAGGGACTCCAGCTGCTCGTCAGAGGCCAGTCAGGATTCACAGGGATCTCACCCTAGTGTCAGCTCGCGAGATCCAGCAGCTTCGCTTTGTCCCATTTCCTTCTTGGTTCCTAGCTGCTAGGGATCCTCGAGCCGGTGCCAAGTTCTACACAGTCGTCCAGGAGGACATCTACGAGGCACTGGTGTTGACACTTCTTAACGCAACCACCGGATATCGGCGACGGCGCCAGAAGTGCCCTGGTAGGGTAACTCTATTTACTATTGGATAATTCCGCAAGCGCACAGAATGTACCGCTGTAGCACTTCACCAAGGAGTATTCCAAGGTATCGTAATTTATATTTTCCCAAGGGAAAGCGGCTAAGTGTGTTTAACAAAAAGGGGAATGAGATTCCTTGAGTTGTCTAGTATCAACTAGTGAATAAGGGTGGTAAATAAAGAATAGGAAGGGTAGTGGTGAATCCAAGGTCCTATGCTAAAGGTAAATGGTAGAGTTAGCTAGGTGGGAGGACAACGAGTGAGTAAAGGACTCCTATGTATCTAACTTAACTTCTGTGACTTACTTTAATAGATAATTGCCTTAACTACGCTAGAGCCTTACTAACTGTGTGCGAGGGATAGCCGAGCTGGTAAGACGCTTAGAAGGTTTTTCACCTAACCCCTTACCGAAAGCGACTATTGGGCTTATGGACGCCTTACCTTTTAAGAACTAGCCTGTACGTGAGGAGAACCTAATGCCGCCCACGATCTGTCACCTACTAGGGAGTGCGCTCCTACTTTCCGTTCAAGCCAGCGGTAATCAAAGGTAATCTTAAGTATGAGCACCACGCTCACACTTAATCCTACAACTCTAACTAGTTGCAGCTAGCTAGAGCTCCTATACAAGATAGGACGATGATGCACACACAGGAGTGGTTACAGGTCACTAACTTCACTAAGACAACTATATTACTAAAGTAAATGCACAACAAGACTAAAAGACTTGCACTAAGTAAGAACTCAGTAAAGTAAAGTAAGAATAATATATTAATAAAAGGAAAGTCTTACAAAAGTAGAAAGGTACAAGAGCTATACCAGACTCTCCAGAAGACGACTCCGGAGACCCCGAGCTTCGCTCGACTCGACTCTAACTCCCACTCTAGACTAACTACTACTCTACTTGTATGCTTGGAACTTGTAATGCACTTGGCCTTGGAATTGCACACTTGAAATGAAGGATGGAGGCTGCCTTTTATAGAGGGAGATGGAGTAGGGGTTACTCCATCGCCACGTCATCGATCCGCGTGACATCTTCTCTCCACCCTTGGATCAAACCGACCTCACAACCGCCATTTGATCAACGGCAGGGGCAAATCAACATGTGGGACATGTGGGGAAGGTCGGTGGGAGGCCACCGACCCTAGAACCGCCTTTGATGTGGGGTCGGGCGACCCCACTTCTGGGCCTCTGGGCCCACCAGCAGTGTCCACAGGGGTCCCTTATGTCGGTGGACTAGGTGGCACACCTGGGTCCCACCAAAGAGTGGTCGGGCGACCCCCTCCCTATGGGCCCAGGGTGTCACCTGTTGTCCCCTCGATCTCCTCTTGATGATTCTGATGTTGGCTTTGTCAAATAATGTCTTTAATTTGTTGTTCCTGCATAAACAAGCTAAGAGTACAAGTTGAACTAGTTATGGATAAAATATGTTCATGTCATGTCGTTTCCCCTTGCAACCGAGGCATGTTGACGGTGTTTTGTATGTGGATTTCTATGGTATATCCACCGTCAACAAGATCCCCCAAGCTTAACCTTTGCTCGTCCCGAGCAAACAATCAAACTTAGCCTCGGTGGATCAGGTATTGTTACTATGTTCACATTTCAAGAGTACCATGTGTACAACAAAGTTCTTCTCTTTGCATGAAAAATTTAGCTATGTAAACTTACCCCTACTACCTTAGTCCCTTATGGGGCTTATGGCTTTTCCTTTGTCTTAGGTGGTTGAGAGACAGAACAGTTTGACTTGAGCACTAACTTTCTCATTCTTAGCAAGTTTCATATCAGAGGTTTTGTGATATTTTCAAAAGAAAGCTTAAATGTTCCTCTTATGGTTCTCTCATGTCACTCAAATGGTGTATGATTCCTCACCAAGGCATATGGTAAGAGTTGCCTTCTCTATTTCATCCTATTTCTAAAAGGCTTATGTGGAGTTCAAGGTAGGGATGAAAGGAGATAGCATACTTACTTTGCATGTATTGCGAAGTCAAAGCTCGGATCCTTGAAGAGAAGTGTCATACTCCCAGATCAAGATGTGCAAGTGTGATATATGGTGGACTAGGTTGCTCCTTTATTTGATAGACTCTCTATGTATTGAGACATGGCTAGCATTTTTTTCTTCTTTTTTTTATATATATATATATATGAGCTTTCATGTGCTCAATTTTCTTTTTCTGTGGACTTGCACATGTCCATCTTTTTATTTCATTTTGCCTAGCCCTTTTGATGTCTCATTTACCAAATAATGCTTAGAGAGATGTTCTAACATTTAGAGTATGGAGCAACCTATTTAGTGGATGCGAAATACATGTGGTTGCGTACTTCCAGTGTAGAAGCAGCATATATATATATATGTGGTGTGTACGTGATCTTGATCTTAGGAGCATGAAAAGTCTCTTAACAAGGGTCAACAAGACTTGACGACACTCAACACAAAGCAAATAGCTTATGTGGAAAGGTTGCAATTATGTAAAGTAGATATGGCTGTGGTAGGAATTCATCACCATTGAGGAACAATTAAGGTTTTGATCATTTTAAGAATAAATCTCTGATAATCATGCATGCTTAGAAAAATATTATAGTAGCTCTTGTCTTACTATCTCATGTCCCACAACAACTTAGACTTAGTTCTAGCACTTGCAACCCACAAAGTTTTTAGGTTCATGGCAGTTTAAGTGAGCTAAGTGATCCATACTTAGAGAAATACTAAGTTGTATACTAGGCACTAGAGAAACATTAACAAGCAACTAGTCATCATTTCCATGAGGGATATAAACATACATGAAGCATATATGCTAAAGGGAAATGCTAATAAATATTTATTTTTTTTTAAGTAAGAATGATAAAATGCATGAAAATAAATAGGATAGAATACTTACCTTAGTGGGGGAGAGGATCTCCCCCAAGCTAGATCTTCGCTCACTGTGGTGGCGGGAAATTCTGGTACCATCCAGCCCAGCGTTGTGCGTCTTCCTCTCGCACACGTCGGATATGTTGGCCGTTTTGTAACGCCAGTTGCAATGTTGCTTCTTGCCCAATCTGCAATTCGCCCATGTCATTAATGAGACTGTCCATACCTGTGGGCTGGTGACGCCTAGCCCTGTCCCTTGGGCGTGGAGTGCGTTGTGGAGGTAGACCCATGGAGTCTGAAGCATCCACTGACATCGCTTCATCGCCCTCTTCAACGTCATGGTGCGAGGATCCTCCTTGCTCCATCTGGGCGGCTTGCATCATCCTTCTTGTCACCCTGCGTGTCCCTGCAACATCTGGACTTGCCACTCGGGCTAGTCTAATGGTAAGTGTGCGGACCCCATACAACCGGCGCCTCGCACATGGGAGAGGAATTTCGGTTGTATAACCCAGATAAATCATTTTAAGTTCACCATTTGGATCTCTTATGAGCATGTTAGCATTGATAAAGAAGTTCTCATCTACCACTCCTCTAACATAGCCAATGTCTTCAAAATAATGTGATTCAAGTAATCCAAAAGTATCGGCTATTCGAGTAATAAAGGATGTGAAATAGATGGGCTTCCCATACTCAATAGAGTTAAGCCAATAGTTCACTAGCAGTTTCACAGGGGAGACCTTGATTTTACTAACCATGGCATAGAGAATTTTAAGTTCATCATCAATTAAAGTATCAGTTCCCATGCCAGGATATAGAGTGCACATGATCCAGAAGTGAAGAAAGCGCAAGGTTGGATTATGGATTTCAATGGGAGTAGGATTTGAACAATCATTAGAGCCAGAAATTGCTTTCCAGAATCTAAATTTATCGAACATTCTAGTGGCATGATCTAGATCAAGTTCACATTCATGTTCACACCCTAAAGCAGTGTTTAGCAAACTCCAATTTAATTGATGTTCTTGCTCACACATGCGAAAAGATATTCCATTATTTGTGAGTTTTAGGGTGCATAGAAATTCCTTAGCAAGCAATTCTTTTCCAAATTCAGGCACTTGCCAAAAACTGCTCCAACCAATTGCTCTAAACACCTTATCGAATTCAACATCCATACCTGTGCGGGCCAAAAGGTCCGGATCGATGATGCTAGTGTGTAGGAAGAGACCCTCTCGGATGATGTAGTACCTTTGCAACTCTTCTTGGCTTAACATGAGGCCGCTCTCGGGCTCTCTCATCCTTGATGGAGGCTCGTAGGGTACCATCCCATGGTAACCTTCTTCTTCCTCCCTTCCATGAGCATGGTGAGAGCCTTGAGAAGAGCTCTCACCCTTTGCTTTCTTGAACTTGCCGAAGATATGCTTCTTCATCCTCCTACACAAGTGAGGCAAACCAAGCTCCTACTACTACTACTATGCAAGGGGAATCTTTTTGGGTTTTTGTTTTGATGACTATTTCTAAACTAAACTTGAGAAATGGCTTGTAACAAAGAGAGAAGAGAAAGGATTGTGAGCTCGAAATGGTTCTGGTGGTTTTGGGTGTGGAGTTGAGCTCACAATGCTGTGGTATTTATAGGGGGAGAAGGGCAAGTAGTGGACCCACAATATAGGGGTCGGCCGACCCCCCCTAGAAGCACTTTGAATTTGAGTTTAGCTTTATACAGGGAACCATTCTGCATGCTTTCAAGATTTTGCAGAGATGGTCCAAAATGGGGGTCGGCCGACCCCCATCCTAGCCCCTCCTCAACTTTAAACATTGTGTCATTGATTGTCTGGAAAAGTAAAGGATAGGTGTGGACCAAAAGTTTTCAAATTGTTTCTGAGATTCCCTGTTTTAGTGCTTTGTGAAAGGTAAAAGATGAATGGCAAAAGTGGAGACATGTCTAAAGTGATTCCTATGGACCATGGGAGCACTCAAGCATGTCTAGGTGACCACTTTGCAGAATTTAAGCTAGTGGAGTGGTCCCAGAAGAATCAAAGATGAAAGGAGCATCTTATGACTAAAGTAAAGGATCAAGGGACCACTCTTTTTCAAACTTTAGCTAGTGTTACAAGCATAGGACTCCATTGTGATTCAAATGGTGGCCAGCAGGAGGCAAGTGGGGCCAATATGGGGGTCGGCCGACCCCCACATTGGAGCTCCCAGAGCATCCAAGTGCTGGGTTGGAACCTCTATGACTAGCAAGGTTGAAATGTGGTGAAGTGGGCCCCAAGGTGGGGTCGGGCGACCCCCCTTTGGGAGCTCCAGCAGCTCAAATTTTTATGACAAGTTATTCTCAAGATTTTATTTATTATGGCTAAACATTTTGTCGAAATAAGATATGCAAAATTCAAAGTAAGAATGCAATTGAAAAGTGAATAGTAGAAATTGAAATGCAGAAAATAAATATGGGATAACTACTGATTTACCTTATCAGCAAGGGCTCCATGTTTTAGGTCCGTAGAGCAGGACCTCTCCATCTTGTTCATCCTTCGGGTGCATCAGATGGTCCCGGAGACGTGGACCTTGATTGCACCTCTTTCTCCCGCCATACTTGCTTGGTATTGATTTTTGGTTCAGCGGGTTCCTCTTCTTTCTTTTCGGCCCTTTTGGCCGACTTACCTCTCTTGTCCCTTCGGCGTCGGATGTGGCGAGGCTTAGTCGGAGGTTCTTTGTCCTTCACCTGCATGTTAGCTTTATAACCATTGAATGGACATTTTACCTTCCATCCTGGGAATTGGAGGTGAATCTGGCCGGACCCCACATAGATGACTGCATTGACCGTGTTGAGGAATGGCCTTCCCAAGATGATCGAGACATCATTATTGGATCCCATATCCAAAATGATGAAGTCGGCAGGGACGTAGTCGTCTTGGACCTTTACCAGTATGTCCCTTGCCAACCCCTCAGGGAACCTGATCGTCTGATCTGCCATCTGCAAACGAACAAATGTGGGGTGCAAAGGCCCCCCTAGCAAATTATCATAAGTTACCTTGGCCATGATGTTGACACCCGATCCAAGGTCGCAGAAGGCGTTGTGGAAGATTTGCGGTCCGATCTCACAGGTGATGGTCGGCAGGCCTGGGTCGTCCTTCTTGGTGATGAAGGGCGAATCCAGAAGATAGCTCCAGTTGGATTGTACCGGAGGCTTACCGAACCTCGTAGTAACTAGTTTAACTCCTTCAATTGGGTCCTCAGGTTTCCCTGGGATCTTACCTTGCTCGAAGGATGGGACAGCTGCTGCTAATTGAGCTAATTGTGTTTCTAGCATTTTGTTAAAGCTCAACTGATTTTTCATAGCAGAGTTAAAGCTATCCAACTTTTCACTTAAGTTTTCAAGGATCTTATCATTAGCCATCATTTTCTTGTTAATGCTATCATTGATTTTAGATTGGCCTAAGACAAGATCTCTAAGAGAAGGTTGGTTACCAAAAGAATTATTAAAATTTTGATTGTAACCATTACCTTGATTACCTTGGTAGAAGGGGCGCGAGTTCCATTGCTGTTGTTGGGGCCGGTACCCATTGTTGTTGTTGTTGATGAAGCTCACTTCCTCCTTTGTTTCGGGACAATTGTTTCCCGAATGATCATCTCCTCCGCACACTTCGCACCATGAATCAGATTCAATGGCCCGTGCAGTGGCGTAAGGTTGAATGGTCTCTTGCTTGGAACTTTCTTCCATCTTCTTCATTAAGAGGTCCATCTTAGCAGAGAGCATATCCACCTCATTCAAGGCATGGACACCTCTTCTCTTGGGTTGGAGGCGTTCCTCATTCCATCCTTGGTTTATAACCATCTTTTCAATGAGGTCCTTGGCATCCTTGACATTGTGTTGCAAGAATGCTCCTCCAGCGGCAGCATCAAGGTGACTACGGGCCAAACCGGTCAGGCCATGGTAGAAACCTTGGATTAGGAGCCACTCCTCTATCCCATGATGAGGACAGGCGCGAATGTACTCCTGCAGACGTTCCCATGCTTCGGGAATCGTCTCATCTGCTTGCTGTTGGAAGCTGGAAATCTTTCCACGAAGGGCGCTGGTCTTGCCCATCGGAAAGAACTTCTTGAGAAATGCATTGGCGCACCTCTCCCACGTGGTCACTTCACCCTTGTTGGCGTAGAACCATTGCTTCGCCTTCCCCAATAACGAGAATCGGAAGAGGCGAAGACGGATGGCGTCTGCGGCGACATTCTTGATGGTGAAGGTGCCGCACACCTCCAAGAAGTGTTGGAGATGGGCATTGGCATCCTCGTGTGGCTTTCCACAGAAGGGATTAGCTTGCACCATATTGATAAGCGCAGGCTTCAACTCAAAAGTCGCATCCCCCAAGTTAAGCTGCGGACCCGTGGCGACATTGTCAGCCGACGGCGCAGAGTACTCAGAGATGGTCTTCTAGGCCATAGCTTCTTTGATAACCGGTGCAGATACTCCTTCCTCTAACGGATTCAGGTTCGAGATGAACCTTTGAGGTGGAACTTGACGACGTCTAGTTCTCCTCAACAGTTGCTCAGGATCTTCAACGAAGTTTGACGGCAATTGGAAACCGCTCATACACTGTCAGGCTTCACAATAAAGGAAGACAAGACAAGTGATGGGTTATCCCTATCACTACTTGATAACTAGCAAACTCTGGATTCTCTTTTTGTTAAAACTCTTAGACAGACGCTCTCCCTGGCAACGGCGCCAGAAATGCTTGTTGACACTTCTTAACGCAACCACCGGATATCGGCGACGGCGCCAGAAGTGCCCTGGTAGGGTAACTCTATTTACTATTGGATAATTCCGCAAGCGCACAGAATGTACCGCTGTAGCACTTCACCAAGGAGTATTCCAAGGTATCGTAATTTATATTTTCCCAAGGGAAAGCGGCTAAGTGTGTTTAACAAAAAGGGGAATGAGATTCCTTGAGTTGTCTAGTATCAACTAGTGAATAAGGGTGGTAAATAACGAATAGGAAGGGTAGTGGTGAATCCAAGGTCCTATGCTAAAGGTAAATGGTAGAGTTAGCTAGGTGGGAGGACAACGAGTGAGTAAAGGACTCCTATGTATCTAACTTAACTTCTGTGACTTACTTTAATAGATAATTGCCTTAACTACGCTAGAGCCTTACTAACTGTGTGCGAGGGATAGCCGAGCTGGTAAGACGCTTAGAAGGTTTTTCACCTAACCCCTTACCGAAAGCGACTATTGGGCTTATGGACGCCTTACCTTTTAAGAACTAGCCTGTACGTGAGGAGAACCTAATGCCGCCCACGATCTGTCACCTACTAGGGAGTGCGCTCCTACTTTCCGTTCAAGCCAGCGGTAATCAAAGGTAATCTTAAGTATGAGCACCACGCTCACACTTAATCCTACAACTCTAACTAGTTGCAGCTAGCTAGAGCTCCTATACAAGATAGGACGATGATGCACACACAGGAGTGGTTACAGGTCACTAACTTCACTAAGACAACTATATTACTAAAGTAAATGCACAACAAGACTAAAAGACTTGCACTAAGTAAGAACTCAGTAAAGTAAAGTAAGAATAATATATTAATAAAAGGAAAGTCTTACAAAAGTAGAAAGGTACAAGAGCTATACCAGACTCTCCAGAAGACGACTCCGGAGACCCCGAGCTTCGCTCGACTCGACTCTAACTCCCACTCTAGACTAACTACTACTCTACTTGTATGCTTGGAACTTGTAATGCACTTGGCCTTGGAATTGCACACTTGAAATGAAGGATGGAGGCTGCCTTTTATAGAGGGAGATGGAGTAGGGGTTACTCCATCGCCACGTCATCGATCCGCGTGACATCTTCTCTCCACCCTTGGATCAAACCGACCTCACAACCGCCATTTGATCAACGGCAGGGGCAAATCAACATGTGGGACATGTGGGGAAGGTCGGTGGGAGGCCACCGACCCTGGAACCGCCTTTGATGTGGGGTCGGGCGACCCCACTTCTGGGCCTCTGGGCCCACCAGCAGTGTCCACAGGGGTCCCTTATGTCGGTGGACTAGGTGGCACACCTGGGTCCCACCAAAGAGTGGTCGGGTGACCCCCTCCCTGTGGGCCCAGGGTGTCACCTGTTGTCCCCTCGATCTCCTCTTGATGATTCTGATGTTGGCTTTGTCAAATAATGTCTTTAATTTGTTGTTCCTGCATAAACAAGCTAAGAGTACAAGTGGAACTAGTTATGGATAAAATATGTTCATGTCATGTCGTTTCCCCTTGCAACCGAGGCATGTTGACGGTGTTTTGTATGTGGATTTCTATGGTATATCCACCGTCAACAACTGGTTCGCTCTCAGTCTCAGTTCCGGGAGCACCGAGTGATTGACCTTGAGATTCTCGAGAACGTGGTTGGGGCAGATATTCGTCAGTATTTCACCTACCTCCATGGTCTCCCAGAATTGCTAGCACTCTCTGGTACTTATTGTGAGCAGTGGGTCAGAGAGTTCTACGCGTCAGTGTGGGTTTCTCCAGATCATAGTTACATTCACTACGCACTGGTAGGCACCGATTACAGAGTGACAGCCCAGAGGGCTAGAGAGGTACTAGGATTGAGAGCCTACTCCACCAGGATTCACCAGCTCTGCTACGGGAACGTTGAGCCTCCCCGACGTCCTCACGGTGGTGAGATACCACCAGTTGACTTCGTGGCTCCTTGTTTCCGTCCATCGTTTGGAGAGGGCTCCAGCAGGACAGTGGGAGACTTGACACACCCAGCTAGGATACTCGACTTTGTGTTGAGGAAGACTCTTCTCCCCCGGACAAGTTACAGAGATGGATTCACTCGTATCCAGCAGTGGCTCGTCGCTCACCTCATCTCCCATACGCAGTTTGACTTGTGGGATCTGATCGTCTTAGAGATAGAGGACACCATCTCAGAGAGCTTCAGGGGACGGCGTCAGTTGCCGTATGCACATTGGATCACCTTGCTTATTCTCCGTGCCAGGCCCCTACCCCTGCCAGCTCAGTTGCAGAGGGAGTTGACAGAGTCAGACACCGTCTTCCCCCACTACGACCCTAGGCAGATGCTGCGAGCACACCACGACCTCCGAGCTACTCCTCCTCCTCGTGTACCACGTGGACTGGTGCCCCCACCTTCACCTTGGGGCACTCGTAGTACAGCAGCAGTACCAGAGACAGAGGAGCTGCAGGACATAGCCATTGGGGCTTTCGCAGATGCAGAGGCAGAGGGAGAGTTTGACTTCGCCTCAGACAGCTCGGATGATGATTATCAGCCGTCAGTGTCAGACCTCCCTCCTAGAGAACATGACCACGAGGCGGGGGGCTCCTCTAGCGCTTCAGACCTAGCTTTACTTGCTATTCTAGAGGGCATGAGGGCAGACCAGCGCCGGGCAGCTGAGGAGCAGGCGAGGAGAGACAGGGACCAGGCTGCCATCAATGCAGCCATGCAGGCCAGGCAGGATGAGCTCCAGCGACAGCTTCCCACCTTTCAGGAGCAGCAGCTTGCATTCCAGGCCCAGCAGACAGCGATGATGGCCGCTCTCATGGCCGCCTCAGGGATTCAGCTACCGCAGATTCAGCTCCCAGGCACTTCGACTGTCAGGCCACCCACTCCAGCGCCTCAGACTCAGAGCCTGTCACAGCAGCCTCTCCAGCTACCAGCTCAGAGTCAGCCGTTCTCGACGCCACAGCACCAGGTCTCCCAGGGTGCTATCTATTCTGGTTTTGAGCAGGTACCACAGTTTACGCCTCTCTGCTCTGGGTTCACACCGCAGTCAGCGTCAGCGTCTCAGCTTTTGTTGGATACGTCGACAGACCCGCACCTCAGCTTCTCCTACAGTGCTCTGACTGGTGACCCTACGCCTTCACCTCTGCAGGCTCCAGCCGCCTTTACGATGCCAGTCACCACTACACAGTGTCTGTCATCGTCTGTAGCGTCGTCCAAGCAGCTTGCACCGTCTTCCACCGTGCCAGAGACGACAGCTACAGCGACCGAGTCTGTGCCCGCCTCGTCAGCCGGACTCGAGCAGCCAGCACAACCCGTGACAGCTCCAGCACCTACAGAGCAGACCCGGACCGCTTCGCCAGCACGTGCAGCGTCAGAGGGTCACTCCACCTCCTCCGCCTCGACGGCCGACAGTTCCGACGATGCAGCTCGCTTCGAGGCCGTGCCGAGGGACTCCACTGCTTCACCTCCTCAAACGACTTCTTAGGTTTTTGGCGCTTGATGCCAAAGGGGGAGAGAGTGCGTATGAGAGTTAGGAGTTAGGGGGAGCTAGGAGCTAGAGAGGGAACTTTTATTCTTTTGAGATACTTTTATGTGTGCTACTTTACCATGCATCACGTTTACTTTTATACATTGCACTTGTGTGAGATACTATGGTTGCGAGACATGACTTGTGCTTATTGTGCTATCTTAATGTCATGTGTTTTTGGCTCATATCCCTTTTGCTTCCGCGTTTTACTCCGATGTACTTATGAGCCTTGTGTTTATATCCTGTCGTATACCTCTCACATATTTGGATGCATGATATTGGACCTGGTTGATATAAGCATGACTAATCCATTTGCTCTTATTGTAACATGCTTATTGAAACCAAGTCATTTTTGAAAACCTCAACTCTTTTCATACTAGAGGTTGTCATCAATCACCAAAAAGTGGGAGATTGAAAGAGCATCTAGGCCCCTAGTGATTTCGGTGATTAATGACATTGTTGATTACTATGACTAACGTGTGTTTTGCAGAGGCAAAGTCACAGGTAAGGTCATGGTAAATAGGTACTCGATGGACAGGGACGTACATGCCTACTTAATAGTGGAAATCGTTTCGGTGTTCAAAGGATGGATGGACATCGTCAAGACTAGACTAGGTCTAAGTGCCATATGGGGAAGAAGGGCACTTAGAGTAGTTTAGGACTTTGTTTTCCTTTGACCGTACTATTAAGAGGGGCTTTGATCTAGTAGCTTGACTTAGGCAAGGCTTTAGGTTTAGGTGTGGTGCACACTTGGTAAACCTAGCACTAGGCAGCTCAGAGATAGTGCTTAGATCGAGAGGAACAAACTTCGTTTTGGAGCGATCGCGTTTCGACGAAGTTTGGGTGTCCAAAGGGGCACCGGACGCTGCACCAGACGCTCTGTGAGTGCGTCCGGTGAGGTCCTTAGCCGTTGGAACAGTGTCAAGCTTAGGGTTAGGCACCGAACGCTAGCACTGGACGCACCGGGTAGCGTCCGTTCCCATACCCAGGGAGGTTGCAAGCCTTCCCCGAGCACCGGACGCTAGCACCAGACGCGCCGGGTAGCGTCCGGTCCCATGTGCAGGGAGCTTGTAAGTTTCCCCAGAGCACCGGATGGTGCACCGGACGCTGGGGTTAGCGTCCGGTGACTTGTCAGAAGGAAGTACAGTTAGCCGTTATGGAGCACTGGACGCTTGGTGTAGTGCGTCCGGTGCAACATAATGTGCGTCCGGTGACCCCGTTTTTAGTAGAAAACGGTTGGCCGACCTTTGGACTTTGTGGATAGTATTTGTACTCCCCCACCTCGTCCATGAGAGGTCTCTTGCCCATTTGAACATCAAAGAAACTTGTTGTGGAGCAAGAGAGTAGCAAGAGCCTAGAGAGGATTGAGGTTTGAGTGATTTCTTGAGAGAATCCTTCTCTAGTGAGTCCCAAGAGTCAAGTGTGCATCCACCACTCTCTAGAGCCTTGTTTGGGTCAAGTGAGAGTTCTTTGCTTGTTACTCTTGGTGATCGCCATCACCTAGACGGTTCGGTGGTGATTGGAGGCACGAAGACCGCCCGGAGTTCTTGTGGGTGGCTCGTGTCAAGCTTGTGAGCGGTTTTGGGCGATTCACCGCGACGGAGTGTCGAAGAATCAGCCCGTAGAGAGCACTTGGTCCTTGCACGAACCAAGGGGGAGCAAGACCCTTGCGCGGGTGCTCCAACGAGGACTAGTGGAGACTGGAGACTCTCCGATACCTCGGCAAAACATCGCCGAGCACTTTCTTCCACTACTCCTTTACATTCTAGCATTTACTTTGTGCTTTTACATTCTTAGAATTGCCATGCTAGAATAGGATTGGAACTAGGTTGCAAAACTTTTATCCGGTAGCTCTCTAGGTCACACTAGGCACAAGGGGTTAAATTGGAGCTTATAGGTTGCTTAAATTTTTAGAGAAACCCAATTCACCCCCCTCTTGGGCATCTTGATCCTTTCAGTAGCCTAAAGGGGTAGTAGCAATAGATTTGGTTAGTCAGATGCACCCTTTCTCCTAGTGGTAAAAATATAAATACGATAACTCTGGATAACCTCCCGGGTGAAATGCTCACCGATATCCGTGCGCTTGCTGATCATTTCCTTATTGCGTTACCAAATATCAACACCCGTCGTAGCACCGTACGCGCCGCTCCCTACACCGACCGCCCCCATTGCGCACCCTCCCCGCACTCTCACTGCGCCCCGCGCTGGTCGCCTGTCCTCGCGCCGTGGCCGCCCCTCCCTACGCCGCGTCGCCGCCCGCTCTGTGGTCACGCCGCAACGAGATGGCGCTGTACGGCACGATGCCGCCGGTGCTGGCCGGCCTCCATGCCCTCTAAGTGCTCGCCATCTCCCAGAGAGGCCTCCTACGCGGTGAGATCCAGCAAGGCATCGGGGACCTCTCCTCGCTGGTGCGCCGTGCCGAGATCTTGCCACTGCCCCCTGCTGCCCTTGGTCCCATTGGCAGGGAGGAGTCGTTGTGGGAGCAGGCCGCCTCCTTCACATTCGCGCCCGCCCGGTCCCCCACTCCTCGCGTCGCCCGTGTTGGCCTTCGCGACGGCCGCTCCGGGAGCAGGCGAGGGAGCCACGAGGCAGGACAGGGCATGACGGATCGGACCTCCTCGGCTTGGGCCCATTGGCAGCGTGCGGTAGGTGCTGGCGTGTTGCGTTGGGCGAGAGGAGGATAGGCCCTCGATTGCATCTACCTGCCCCGCGTCGTGTCCCAAGTCGTACTCGCGTGCGCTCGGCCATGCCTCTGCGGCTGACGGTGCTGTACCTGCTCAACAGTGCACGACGGCCTTGCCATGTCGTCTTGGAAGATCGCGAGCGGCCCCCCACTACTGGTGAGTCGTTTCTTCTCCTTTTCAACTCGGCCAGCTGAAGCTCTCGCTCTCTGTCCTCATAGAGTTGCATATAGCCTGAAATCTCTTGTTTCTGTATTCTCAACAAATCTAGATAGACGGGCTCCGACAATCCCGCGCCTGAGACACTCCAGCTTGGTTCATCTCCGTTGTGAACTGTTGCGTCTTGTGTTGATCTTGGTCGGAGAATTGGTTTCTTATTATTGAATGTTGTCTTTGTAGTTGAGCTCCCCAGCATATGGCGCCGGTGACCTGAACGTGTTAGAACCTGACGTTCCTCCTTGGAGCATCATGAGAGAAGGTGTGCGGTCTCTTCCTCCACGGACTATTCTGGGTATTGAGTCATATGTTGCTTTGGTCTGCTACCGAATGTTCTGCAAAGATGTTTCCTTTCTGGTCTCACGGTTTTAAAAAGCCACCTGCCAGCCCTCTCTTTTCAATTGATCCTTATTTGCCCTTGTTTCTTGGTGTGTCTCATGGTTACAGCTGTGTAGTTTAGGTAACATGCTGCTAAATTTTTTGCTGACTTCCTTCTTATATGGCCTGCCTTTCGTAGTGTGTTCTTCCGGTATACTTCTATGGTTATTGTCTTTGATGGTTTTTAGTGTCCAACCATGCATGTATGCTTGTACAGCTCCACCTGGTCCTACTGTATCATCATGCTTCACCACTGCTAGCAATAGCAGTGTTGGAATGAAAAGTGCTGCTCAGTGCCCAGTGGAAATGAAATAACAACATTGATGTGCATATGCACTAATGCACTTATGTGGGTTCATTGTCAGTGATGGGCCTGTCAAATCCAATAACTTACGTGCATTGTTACCTTGCCAATGTTCCATATCCAGTCAAATCCAATAACTTACGTGCGTTGTTACCTTGCCCGCTTCCATGTGCAGAGGTTGAGATTTGGATTTCTTTTCTTTGGAAAACAGGGGCAGTGGCGCTGGGATCATTGTCTTTAGGTATTGTAGTTGTTTCTAACTCCACATGTTATCTATGGGTTAAGCATTGTCTTAGTTTGGTGGCTTCTTGTTGCACGTTATGGTTGTGTGGTGTTGGTGTTGGGGTTAAGCAAAAAAAGGTTATGTATGAAAATAGTACTATATGGTCGACTAGATCGTGTGTTTTTTTTTGCAGAATGGCATCCTATTTCTTAATAGCTGATTGGAATTCTAGACTTTGTTTCAGTGCTTCAACTTCTGAACTTTTAGGCAAAAATTCTGTGATAGCGGTATGTATAGAACTACCTGCCTTGTTATATGTTTTTTAAACAGACCCCATCGAGTGTCGAGAACCAAAGAAACTAAATAATGGTTATTCTGTTATATGTTTTTTTAAGCAGACCCCAACGAGTGTCGAGAACCAAAGAAACTAAATAATGGTTATTCTGTTATATGTTTTTTTAAACAGACCCCAACGAGTGTCGAGAACCAAAGAAACTAGATAATGGTTATTCTGCGGTAGGAGTGTGTATCAAGCTACCTGTTGGTTCCTGCTGTTATTTCAAACTTTCTGAATGATTCGTGTTGGAATAGAATTTCTGTGATGTTGTGAGGGAGGCTGTGGTCCAGATCTCTGTTTGTCTGGATTTGGTTTGGCTCTTTTTGGAATTTATTTATATGATCTACAGGCTGTGCACTGTGTTGGTTGTACTGCATCGTTTCTAAAACTTCGAACAGTGGTAGCACAAGTGCCCTGTTGTTAGTTCGTTTCAAATGCAGGCTCGTGTATATCTACTACTTAGCGAGCAGTTGGATGAGGTGACTCAGATGCATTGGTTTCTTCTCAGAGCATCAATTTAGTTTAGGGTTGCATTAGGCCTATAGCAGCTTTGTGTTGCTACTGTGATCCCTTGTTTACCTCTGTGTTTTCCCTTCTGAGGAAAAGCTGTGTTTTTTCCTTCATTGATAATTGCTTCCCCAGCCTGACACAGCACTGTATGTATAGTTCTCTGTGTATTGCATTGTCCAGGTGATGGAGTTGTGCAGAAAAAAAAACATCATTTTGCTTTTACTGATTATTCTTAGGATGCTGATATGTAGTGTTTATATATCTTGTAGGGAAGGCTGCGGGCTCTGGTGTTGTTCTGTGGAGGTCTGAACTGTTGCCGCCTTTCTGGTGTGCGTTTGTGACACGTTTCAGCTGTAAGTCCACTGCCCGTGCTCATGGTGCTCATAGTGCTGTAGGGCTTTGATGCTTGTGTGTTTCAAATTCAGTTTTCTCTGAGGGTGTGTTTGTTTGTACTGTAAACTATTTGTCCATGTGTGCTTGTCACTTACATACCGGCTTCTCTTGCATACTTGCTACTTTGTAAGTTATGATTTGTGTGGCTGCAATGTTTTCTTCTCTGTATTGGTGAGCCCACAATATTATTTGTTACTTATTAGCGTTGTGCAGTACGTGCTTTCATGGCTGGTCCTGTTGGATATTATGGGCCTAGACCATTAATAATATCTATTAAACTCTATGGTCCTTACGTGTGCAGTAATTTGTTTTGTACCGTATGGGAATTTAACCGAGAGATGGCATGGTGTGGCGTGGCGAGGCAGGCAGGCAGCGAGCAAGCGGACGGGCGGGCGGGCGAGGCCTTTAATCTTGTAACTCCTACCTTCGTGATCATGATTGAGAGGAGTTTCTGGTAACTCTCGTAACTCCTGCCTTCATGGTTTTCATTGAGAGGAGTTTCTGGTAACTCCCGTAACTCCTGCCTTCATGGTTTTGATTGAGAGGAGTTTCTGGTAACTCCCGTAACTCCTGCCTTCATCGTCTTGATTGAGAGGAGTTTCTGGTAACTCCTGTCCGTTTCTGTCTCCTCCAACGCAAAGAGTCGCGTCCTTTCTGTTCCGCGCCTGGCCTTCCTCCTTCTGCTTGCCTATAAAAGGACCCGCACTCTCTCGGTTCGTTTCTGAAGGAAAAACCATATCCTGTTGCACAAGTCCTTTCCGTTCCATCTCCGGCGAGCACCAGAGATGGAAGAGTAGGCCTCCGGAACGCGTCTCCGTCGTGCGCTTCATCTGCTCGGGTGAGGACGGACGATTACGTTTTTGGGGAGTGTCGTTGGCGACATGACTACTCGCTGGTGATTCTGCGGCGACTACACGGCAACCTTTTCTACACTGCATCGAGAGGGACGACTACAACGACAAATCACCACCATGACTTTTCCCGGTGCGAGCGGTTCTGCCGCAGGGTATAATCTCCTTCATCCTATTATTAATTTCACTGTTAATATCATGATGTTCCTCGGTAGCATTTTGCTATTATCCTACATGTTTTGCTTCGATGATCATGTGAATAATCTTTTACTGGTACCATATATTTCTGTACTCATCTTTGTTTCGGTTATTGAGGATACCTTGCGCACAGCTATGATGATTCACATAAATAAAATGATATTAGTTGTATGTTCTGTCTTCTTAATTTGCTTATGCAAATCTATAGTCATCCTTTTAATATTTATCATGAATTGTTTTTCTCAAATAATTCATGTCGTAATTATCCCTTTTATTGCGTCATTTTTATGGATTAAAATAAATATGAAAATGCCTTATATTTCAACAATCCAAAAACGTAATTTCAGGCCATTTTCATTTGTTGGCTTTGCGGGCATGCTAAAGCCTACGCCATTTGAGGGCACTCACTACAAGGGGTGGTGTGAGAAAGCCCTTCTGTGGTTGTCAGCCATGCGCTGTGGTCATGTGCTCCAGGAGCAGCCTGTCGGTGTGAGATCCGAGCAGGATGAGGAGGCCTGGGGACATGTTGAGACTATGTGCAAGGCTGCACTGTTGAGCATCATCCATGATTCGCTGGTTGATGCCTACGTACCACTCCCGTCGGGCACAGCTGTGTGGGAGGCTCTTGAGGCCCGGTACGGTCTTTCTGACGCTGGTTCTGAGCTGTATATCATAGAGCAGTTGTTCCATGACTACAAGATGGTTGATAACCGTTCTGTAGTCGAACAGGCTCATGAGGTACAGGGACTGGTGAAAGAATTAGAGCTGTACAGATGTCCTCTCCCTGACAGGTTTGTGGCAGGCCGCATTATTGCTAAGCTGCCACATTCCTGGACTGATTTTGCTACTATCTTGAAGCACAAGAGGCAGCAGTTTAGTATTGCTGAACTTGTTGGCAGTCTTGATGTCGAGGACAAGGCTAGAGCAAAGGATGTCAAGGGGAAGGGAAAGGGCGGGAACGGTGAGGCAACTACTAGTGCACATGTGGTGCAAAAGTTTCGTCCTAAACCACAGAGAAAGAAGCCCCAGCAGGAGCTTAAGCAGAAATCCACTACTTCCTTCAAGAAAGGTAATAACAAGAAGATGGGATTTTACAAGGCGAAGATGACTTGCTTCACCTGTGGGAACAATGGGCACTTCTCCAGAGAGTGTCCTGAGGCTAAATGGAAGCCCCCACCAAAGGTGAAGACAGCTAACACCATTGAGACTGATGCAGGTGCTTGTGGGTATGGCAATTTATCTGCATTTTCAGTTTGTTCCTCACCAGATTGGTGGGTTGATACAGGTGCAAATATACATGTGTGTGCTGATAAGTCCTTGTTTTCCTGTTACCAGGTCGGGAGGAGTGGAGCCTTGCTGATGGGGAATGGTGCGCGTGCTGGTGTTCATGGTGTTGGTACGGTGGATCTGAAGCTTACTTCGGGGAAGACCGTGCAACTCAAGAACGTGCATCATGTCCCCTCCATAAGGAAAAATCTGATTAGTGGCTCTTTGTTGTGTCGTGATGGCTTTAAACTTTTGTTTGAGTCTAATAAATGTGTAATGTCAAAGTATGGAACCTTTGTTGGAAAAGGCTATGAAAGCGGAGGCTTGTTCCGCTTGTCGCTAGTTGACACTTT
Organism: Sorghum bicolor; assembly: GCF_000003195.3. Classification (NCBI taxonomy): domain Eukaryota; kingdom Viridiplantae; phylum Streptophyta; class Magnoliopsida; order Poales; family Poaceae; genus Sorghum; species Sorghum bicolor. The sequence continues at coordinate 35,082,296 of NC_012879.2, forward strand.
ACCTCTTGCTGTGAACAATGTGGTTAATAACGTTAATGTTGAGATGAATGTTTGGCATTCTCGATTATGTCATATTAATTTTGGCTACATGTCTCGTTTAGCTAATTTAAATTTAATTCCTAAATATGATGTTGCCAAAAATTCAAAGTGCCATGCATGCGTTGAGGCAAAACAACCTCACAAGCCTCACAAGGCTGCTGTGGCGAGAGAGTTGGCACCACTTGAACTCATCCATTCCGATATTTGTGAAATGAACAGAATTTTAACAAAAGGTGGTAAGAGATATTTCATAACGTTCATAGATGATTGCACTCGACACTGTTATGTGTACCTAATTAAAACAAAAGATGAGGCGTTGCAATATTTTAAAACCTTTAAAGCTGAGGTTGAGAATCAACTTGAGAAGAAAATCAAATGGTTGAGGTCCGATCGCTGGGGAGAATATTTCTCTACTGAATTTTCTGAGTTCTGCGCAGTGCACGGTATAATCCATGAGAGGACACCTCCATATTCACCTCAATCCAATGGGATTGCTGAGAGAAAGAACCGCACTCTAACTGATTTAGTGAATGCCATGTTGGAGACTGCTGGTTTATCTAAGGAATGGTGGGGTGAGGCAATTCTAACTGCGAATCATGTCCTAAATAGAGTGCCCACGAAGAACAAAGAAATTACTCCATTTGAGGAATGGGAGAAAAAGAGATTAAATATTTCTTATCTTCGCGTTTGGGGTTGTTTGGCCAAAGTGAACGTGCTAATAAACAAAAAGCGAAAGCTTGGACCGAAAACTGTAGATTGTGTTTTCCTCGGCTATGCCATTCATAGTGTGGTCTATCGGTTTTGAATAATAAACTCTAATGCTCCTGATATGGCTGTTGGGACGGTCATGGAATCTAGAGATGCCACATTCTTTGAGAATGAATTTCCTATGAAAATTGGTGCACCTAGCGTGTCTAGTCATGACTCTGTTCCTGAATCTCATTATTCAAATATACACACTAATGACAACACCCATGAGCTTGAGCAAAATTCTGAGGAGGCTGATAATACTGTCACTCGAAGAAGTAAGAGGCAAAGAGTTGCTAAATCCTTTGGAGAAGACTTTATTATATACCTCGTGGATGACACTCCCACAACCATTTCTGAGGCATATTCCTCTTCTGATTCTGATATGTGGAAAGAAGCAGTGCAAAGTGAGATGGATTCTATTATGTCCAATGGGACGTGGGAAGTGGTTGACCGTCCATTTGGTTGCAAGCCTGTGGGCTGCAAATGGGTGTTTAAAAAGAATCTGAGGCCTGATGGTACAATTGAGAAGTACAAGGCAAGGCTTGTTGCTAAGGGCTATACCCAGAAGGATGGTGAAGATTATTTTGACACTTACTCACCTGTTGCCCGACTGACGACCATTCGTGTGTTGCTATCCCTGGCTGCCTCACATGGTTTTCTCATTCATCAGATGGATGTTAAGACAGCTTTCCTAAATGGAGAGCTTGAGGAAGAGAGCTACATGGATCAGCCCGATAGGTTCATTGCAAATGGTCAGGAGGGCAAGGTTTGTAAGTTATTGAAGTCCTTGTACGGCCTAAAGCAAGCCCCAAAGCAGTGGCATGAGAAGTTTGACAAAACTTTAACATTAGCCGGCTTTGCTGTGAATGAAGCTGATAAATGTGTATACTATCGGTTTGGTGGTGGTGATGGTGTGATACTATGCTTATATGTGGATAATATGTTAGTATTTGGAAACAATTTAAATGTGATCAAAGAAGTAAAAGAATTTTTGTCAAACAATTTTGAGATGAAAGACTTAGGTGAGGCTGATGTCATTCTTAACACTAAGCTTTCACGGGAGGAAGGAAATGGTGGGGTAACTCTTATGCAGTCCCACTATGTGGAAAAGGTCTTGAACCGATTTGGGTACAGTGAGTGTACGCCTCCTCCTACCCCATATGATCCAAGCGTTCATTTGAGAAAGAATCACAGAATTGCAAGAGACCAATTGAGATATTCACAGATAATTGGCTCTCTCATGTACCTAGCTAGCGCAACCAGGCCTGATATCTCATTTGCTGTGAGCAAATTGAGCAGGTTTGTGTCAAATCCAGGAGATAGTCACTGGAACGCTCTTGAAAGAGTGTTGCGCTACTTGAAAGGGACAATGAGTTATGGCATTTACTTTTCTAGGTACCCAAGGGTACTAGAGGGTTATTGTGATGCTAATTGGATTTCTGATGCGGATCAGCTTTATGCCACGAGTGGATGTGTGTTTCTATTTGGAGGTGGTGCTGTTTCTTGGAAGTCTTGCAAGCAGACTATCTTAACGAAGTCTACAATGGAAGCAGAACTGACCGCACTGGATACTGCTAGCGCTGAGGCTGAGTGGCTTCGAGATCTCCTGATGGATTTGCCGATTGTTGAGAAACCAATCCTGGCAATTTCTATGAACTGTGATAACCAAACTGTGATTACAAAGGTAAACAGTTCTAAGGATAACATGAAGTCCACAAAGCATGTGAAACGGCGTTTGAAGACTGTCAGAAAATTGAGAAACTCCAGAGTAATTAGCTTGGACTATGTCCATACATCAAACAATCTGGGAGATCAATTCACTAAGGGTCTGTCACGAAATATGATAGAAGGCGCGTCGAGGGAGCTGGGTTTGAGACCCACGTAGAGCCAGCAACAGTAGTAACCTGTCCTATGTGATTGGAGATCCCATGAATTAGGATGGTGAAACAAGTTGTTGACTGACTGAGGGAGAGACCCCTTAGACTATAACTCAGCTCGTTGGAGATGCACCGTCTCTCCAGTACTGTAAGGCAGGTTGATTAAGTTCTTAATGTGATCCGAGCGGCTTTGTATAGCGGGGATGTTGTCCTACAGAACATCCTACAAGGAACACACCTATATGAGCTCGATAGCTAGTCACAATCTATGAGATGTGGGTATTCTCTAGATGCTCATGAAAAGGCCCCGAAGTGTGACTTTTATGCTTCAAACAGAGGGAAGGCACTTGGCAGCCTAGTATCAGTTAAGAGGCTTTGTGAAACTCATCTCACACAAAACTGTCAATTCAAGGTTCTGTCCATTGTTCAGTTGTGGCTGAGTGTAGCTAGTCTTCTAGATGGATGTTCAACTTAACAGTCTCCATCGAAACACTGGTATATAAAAGGAATGTGGTATTTGAGAACATCAAATTGTGTACCCTAGAGTTTGGTGGGGATTGTTGGATATTATGGGCCTAGACCATTAATAATATCTATTAAACTCTATGGTCCTTACGTGTGCAGTAATTTGTTTTGTACTTTATGGGAATTTAACCGAGAGACGGCATGGTGTGGCGTGGCGAGGCAGGCACGCAGCGAGCAAGCGGACGGGCGGGCGGGCAAGGCCTTTAATCTTGTAACTCCTACCTTCATGATCATGATTGAGAGGAGTTTCTGGTAACTCCCGTAACTCCTGCCTTCATGGTTTTCATTGAGAGGAGTTTCTGGTAACTCCCGTAACTCCTGCCTTCATGGTTTTGATTGAGAGGAGTTTCTGGTAACTCCCGTAACTCCTGCCTTCATGGTCTTGATTGAGAGGTGTTTCTGGTAACTCCTGTCCGTTTCTGTCTCCTCCACCGCAAAGAGTCACGACCTTTCTGTTCTGCGCCTGGCCTTCCTCCTTCTGCTTGCCTATAAAAGGACCCGCACTCTCTCGGTTCTTTTCGGAAGGAAAAACCACATCCTGTTGCGCAAGTCCTTTCCGTTCCATCTCCGGCGAGCACCAGAGAGATGGAAGAGTAGGCCTCCGGAACGCGTCTCCATCATGCGCTTCATCTGCTCGGGTGAGGACGGACGATTACGTTATTGGGGAGTGTCGTTGGCGACACGACTATTCGCTGGTCATTCTGCGGCGACTACACGACAACCTTTTCTGCACTGCATCGAGCGGGACGACTACAATGACAAAGCACCACCATGACTTTTCCCGGTGCGAGCGGTTCTGCCGCAGGGTATAATCTCCTTCATCCTATTATTAATTTCACTGTTAATATCATGATGTTCCTGGGTAGCATTTTGCTATTATCCTACATGTTTTGCTTCGATGATCATGTGAATAATCTTTTACTGGTACCATATATTTCTGTACTCATCTTTGTTTCGGTTATTGAGGATACCTTGCGCACAGCTATGATGATTCACATAAATAAAATGATATTAGTTGTATGTTCTGTCTTCTTAATTTGCTTCTGCAAATTGATAGTCATCCTTTTAATATTTGTCATGAATTGTTTTTCTCAAATAATTCATGTCGTAATTATCCCTTTTATTGCGTCATTTTTATGGATTAAAATAAATATGAAAATGCCTTATATTTCAACAGGTCCTTCATGTGAGAGAGTGGCACGCTGTCGTGAGAAATGCCAGAGAAGACGTGTTGCTGTTGCGCAAGGTTTGAGTTGTCTTTACAGATGCCAGTACCACTGTGCAAATTGGGTAGTGTCCTTAGCTCACCTGTGCCATTGCTTAAAATGGTTTGGGGGTGTTTAGGTCTCCTCAGACGCCCTGTTTTTACTACCGTGGATGAGAGTGGTGCTGGGCCCTGTCAGCCAGGCCCATCCAACCAAACGAATGCCTTACATCAGATATCCGCTGGTCAGAAAAGAGGCAGGTCTTTGATGTACTTTCCTACAGAGTCTGCCACCTCCAACAGGCGCCTTCGCCTTGACAGGACACGCCGTAGGCTATCCTTCTTTCCTTCGTCGCGTGTTGACGATGGTAACTGCCCATTTCCTTAGCTGTTGTGCTTACTACTTTCCTATATCCGATTAAGGAAAGAAAAAATATGTGTTTCTCCCTTGACTGTTCTATTCTTGTGTATATAGTTGCTTCCAGCAGCTCATCAGCTTCTCTGGCTCTATTTGATAGGACATATGTTGACTCATTGAAAGGTGTGTCCCCGCTAGCTTTTGTAGTATGGTTTTGGGATGTTATGTCGTCCCTGATTTTTTCCTTATGGTTTTATCCCCTGTAGAGACGTATCCAGAGAGGTCGTACTATGGCAGGCCATCAAATGAGTGCCCATATTGCGGCGTTGTTTTTTGGTTTCAGGAACATGTGAAGAGTGCCTCTGCTGTTGCAAGGCGAAAAATAGTGTACAATCTTTGTTGCAAAGGTGGTAAGATCGATTTGAAGCCTTACAGAAACCCACCTAGACCACTTTGTGACCTGCTGCGATTCGATGGTGACGCACGTTTGAGAAGATTCATGAAACAGATTAGATCCTACAATTCCCTTTTCGCATTCACCTCCCTAGGAGCCTCTGTCGATAAGATGATAAACAACGGCACTGCGCCTTATGTGTTCAAGATAAATGGTGTAGTCCATCAACGAATTGGTACACTATTGCCAAAGCATGGGTCACGACCTAAATTTGCACAGCTTTATATATATGACCCTGAGCATGAGGCTCAAAACCGATTGCACATGTTTGCAGACGATGCATGTGCTGCTGACCAGCCAGACCCAGACATAGCGAAATCACTTTTAAACATGCTAAACGAACATAATCAACTTGTCAGGGCATTTCGATATGCTAGAGAGCGTCTAGAACAAGAAGGCGATCAAAAAATAACACTAAGGTTACTAGGCTGCAACACAAGACATGACATGCAGTACAATTTACCCTCAAGCGGTGAGATAGCTGCGATAATTGTAGGTGATTACGCAGCTGATGAATATACCTAAGACGTTCTTGTGCACGACAAACAGAATGGGCTAAAACATGTGTCCTATCTACACCCATCCTATATGGCCTTGCAATATCCGCTATTGTTTCCATTTGGTGAACATGGCTTCCACCTTGGAATTAGATACTCAGGCATTGATCGTGATGATGATGGGACAGGCCGTAAGTATGTCACGATGCTTGAGTTTGTTCGACGTCACATGCATTATAGATTAAATGAACCAAACCCTTACACATGCTACGGCAGACTCAGTGACCAACTGATTGTTGATGCGTATTCCACGGTCGAAGGCTCTAGGCTAAAATACATAGCGGACCACCAAACTGACTTGAGGTCTGAGACTGTTCAACGGATATCTGATGCTATTGATAAGGGTCTGACTAATGCTGATTCTGTTGGGAAACGAGTTATCCTGCCTGCCAGTTTTACTGGTGGGAGGCGATACCAGGTGATTCATTACCAAGACGAAATGGCCATTTGTAGAGTGTATGGGCCTCCTGACCTATTTGTGACCTTTACATGCAACACCAAGTGGAGAGACATAGCAGATGCCTTGCGCTTCGAACCTGGACCATAGCCATGTGATCGTTCTGATGTAGTTGTGCGGGTCTTCCATATGAAAGTTGATGAGCTCATGGCAGATATTAGGGAAGGTAGGACATTTGGTCCTGTCCGTGCAGGTAAGGCGCATAACGTTAGCTGTTTTCTCTGTTCATCGTACACGTACCTTATGTCCAGCCTTTCCTTTGCAGTCCTATATACCGTTGAGTTCCAGAAGCGTGGCCTACCTCATATACATTGCCGTGTCTGGTTGGCTGCTTCTGGTTCTGAGTTCAATGCCTCCACCGTGGATGGCTTCATATGTGCCGAGATCCCTGATCTTAGCACTGACCCGTTGGGCTATGCTTTGGTTGATGAATTTATGATACATGGTCCATGTGGCCATTACAATAAAAAATGTCCGTGCATGCGAGAAGACAAATGTTCAAAAATTTTCCCTAAATCCTTCCAGGTTGAAACTACATTAGACGACTTTGGGTTTACCATTTATAGAAGAAGGGATGATGGTAGGCATGTTGTTAAGAATGGGGTCAGGCTAGTGTTGACGGTCCTTAAGTACCAAATATAATCATCAAATAAATAAAGAAAAGGATCCAAATGCAACCAACACCCAGACTTAGGGTTTTATATGACAGAATTCTACGAGTTTTGGTGTTTATCTATTTCTGCAGGGGGTTATCAAGAAATATGGAAGAAAGGCCCACACGTCGGGTTTACATAGAGATATTAACATGCCGCACAATTTTCTATCATCTAGAAGACTCCAGAAGCCACGGGAGCAAAGCGGAAGCCGAGAGGGCTCAGGGACAGGGCGCCCGCCCAAGTCCTTAGGGCGCCCGCCCACCTATTTCAGCCAATCACGTTCAACTTCATGGATTATGCTCCACTGACCTAAAGGATCAAGGATAACCGTTCAATCAATGTCGGTTTGATCCGACGGCCCAGATTCACTTGAGGGGACTATATAACCAGACCGCCTAGCCCCTGGAGGAGGCACCCCTTGATCATTATTCATTATTCATAGACAGAGCAAAAGCTAGGGTTTAGAGATGAGAGCTCTCCTCTCTTCTCTAAACTAAAGTAGATCTAGATAGTAGCGAGATGGAGAGCGAGGGAGGATTGGAGGTGAGGCCGGCCTGTCAGTTCTTCCTCCGGTTGTACTTCGCCATGATCAAGCTCTAATCAAGTTTGTTAATGGGATGGCTCTTGTAATCTACTTCTAATTCATTATGCAATTACTAATCATGTATGTTCTGGTTCACAACTCTTTTGAGTACTTCTAATCTGTAGGACGCTATAGGTGAGAGTTGTAGTATAGGTGTAAGCGAGGTGCTTAGACCTAGATTACTTGTGGATATCCCCTGTCTAGCTGGATCGTGTGGTAGGCCGCGTAGGTGACAGTTATGTTGGTCCCTTGTAGTCCACCTCCTGTTAGCAGGACGGGTATGGTTTATTGGCCTATGGATAAGCATCCTTTGTGGTGTATTCTTATCACGTGGTTCGTCCCAGACATAGAAATACCCCTTTGAAGTAGAGAAACCATAGTTATCCTCTCTATTCTGCTACCATCGCCCATATACTAGATTGCTCTACTTTCTATTCCCATATTACCACCTATTGTTATCTTACCTTTAATATTGTTCTTATTTAATTCTATCATCTTTCCTATTTACACCTATCTATCTATCTTGGTTAAGTTAGAGCGTAGTTGGTTCTCCCGTTTCCCTATGGATACGATAAAACCTTTAACCGTGTAAAAGCTTCAACGGTATGCGTGCGCTTGCGGATTATCTGTGTGTGTATAAATACCATAGTACACTCTAGTGCCATGCTGGGGATGACAACCTAGTATTCAGTGGTGTTAGCAAGTGTCAACAAGCATTTTTGGCGCCGTTGCCGGGGAAACGGTTGCTGAGCTGACTACGAACTAGCTTAATCTTTTTTAAAAAAATAAAAAAAAAATATTTTTCCTTTTATCCTTTGCCTTATCTCTGCTAATCTTTCTTCTTATCTAATCCTTGATCTCTTGTCTATCATGAATTCAAACATGTCTATCTATGAATTTCATAGACCTACGAGCACACATCTCGAACCACCAAAATCTTCAAAGCCTATCATAGCATCTAGTTTGAGATAGACCCCGAATACATAGAATTTGTTCAAAAACAACCTTTCTCAGGAGAAGGTGAAGAAAACCCATACACACACCTAAGAGAGTTTTATCGAGTCTGTGACCTCCTTCGCATACAAGGCATGTCTGATGAGACCCTTAAATGGAAGCTCTTTCTGTTCTCTTTAACAGGAAAAGCTAGACATTGGTACAAACTCAAAGTAGGGAGTGTTCATGGAGATTGGAAGGAGTTATATAATAGTTTTCTTTTTAAATATTTTCCAATCTCCAAAGTGGCGGAACTTCGGCGTGAGATTATTTGTTTTAGACAACTAGAAGAAGAATCTCTTGGCAAATCATGGGACCGCTTTATTAACCTTACTCTCACTGGCCCAAAGCTTTCTATTTCAGAAGAAGTTCTTCTAATTCACTTTTTTGAGGGCCTTAGTAGGGAAAATAAGCAAACCCTTCATGCAGCCTGTGGAGGATCTTTCCACCACCTGTACGCTAGTGATGCTTGGAATTTGATTGATTTAATGAGCAGAAAGTCTCCTAGCTTTTATATCCCTGAGAAAGAGAAATAACCAGTTCCTAGACAAGAAGAAGAAGTTTCGATAGCCAGATCATAACCGCTTCAATTCTAAACTTTAGGTATCGATCCTAAACCATCAATACCCCAAAATTCTCCAAGAGAGGAAGGAATTTCGACCTTAAATCTTTCAGATACTGATGGTTTAGACTTCTGGTTCCATAAGAGACGTTCAAGCAAGGATAATCCAAGTCCTTGCAATAATGGTTCTCTTAGAGAATGTCCTTGTTCCTATTATGAAGAAGTCGAGGATGACATATCAAGTGAAGGAGAGCTAAACCATATAGAAGATTCTATCTGCTCCCCTTCCATGTTCACAAATTCTAAATCCATCCTTGACCTTAGAAACCCCTCTTATCCCTCTTCTTTTCAGTCTCATGATGATCCTAGCAATTCACCAAGACGACCAAACCATAGGAGTCATGAAGACCATAAGGATGGCATGTCAAGTAATGCCATAGAAGGAGAGCTAAGCTATATAGAAGATTCTATCAGCTCCCCTTTCCTGATCACAAGTTCCAAATGGCTAGAATGTGTAGAATGGATGGATAAGGAAGAAGCCTTAATGGATTTTGACTTTGGCTCAATTTCAAATGGTGAGTTCTTGACTCCCTTTGAAGATGAGATTCATCCAACTACAGAAGAGGACATAGGTGAGACCAATCCTGGAGAAACTCCGAACATTTAGATTGGAGACAAAGATAACATTAATGAGCATGGAATTTATTTCATAGCCACTGTTGATGGTCCTTAATGCTCACATTTAACCATCAACTAATCATGGAAAAGGATCCATATGCAACCAACACCCAGACTTAGGGTTTTATCTGATAGAATTCCACGAGTTTTGGTGTTTGTCTAATTCTGCAGGGGGTTATCAGGAAATACGGAAGAAAGGCCCACACGTCAGGTTTACAAAGAGATATTAACGTGTCGCGCAATTTTCTATCATCTAGAAGACTCCAGAAGCCTCAGGAACGAAGCGGAGGCCGAGAGGGCTCAGGGGCAGGGCGCCCGCCCAGCTACAGTGTCCAATTCGGACTCGTTTCGCGTATTATGCTCCACCGACCTAAAGGATCAAGGAAAACCATGTGATTAATGTCGGTTCGATCCGACGGCCTAGATTCATCTGAAAAGACTATATAAGCAAGGTCCCCTAGCCCCTGGAGATGATACCTCTTCTACAGAATCAAAGCTAGGGTTTCAATTCTTCATCCAAGTAGAGAGGATCCCTCTAGTTCTTCCAGTTCTACCTCTAGTTCATCTAGTTCTAGTTCTAGTTCATCTAGTTCTAGTTCTAGTTTCTCTAGTTCTAGTTCTAGTTAGTTCTAGTTGTAATCTAGAAAATAGGGAGAGAGAAGAGGAGAGCGGAGGAAGAGGAGCCGGATCTGTCGGATCTTCCTCAACATTGTACTTTTGCAGCAACTGGTTCGTTCTTCATCGTTCTCCAGGTTCTTCAATTCATAATTCCTGAGTTCTTTAATTACTTTTATGTACATTCAAGTTATTTATTGGATTCCCACTTGAATCAAGTGCTCTAATCTCTTTCTGTGGTTAGTGTTCTGATGTCCCGAAATAGATAATCTTGAAGTAATTCTTGATTCTTAGATCAACTAGAGAACTCTTAGGAAACTTCCTCTCTTCCCACCAAAAATAATTATATAGTTATCCCTGGGCGATGTTGGATCTTAATTAGTACACTCACGTTCTCTGTGGAAAATCGATACTCTGGAATACTCCCGGGTGAAAGCTACATCGGTATCCGTGCGCTTGCGGATTTTTCTGTTTGCGTTTAAAATACCCAACAAGCTTCCTGGTGCCGTTGCCGGGGAACGGTAGCTGTGCTAGTTTCGAACCAAGTCATCCGTGTATCCTTTTTCTTTTCTTTTTTTATCACACTCACCTTATCATTTTCACCATACCACATGGATTTCACTCTAAGCATTGATGAGCATGGAATTTATTTCATAGCCACTTCATTTACTCCATGCTCATATGCAACATCTTCCCAATCCATTGGTTTTTCCAACATCACCACATTCGAGATCTCCAACCCCCTCATCCTTTCTATTTATAAAAACTTTAAAAGGGCGGTTGTCGATGCATATGTCTATATTAAATATTGCAGATCTCGTTGAGTTGATCTTGATATAGGTCAGCGTTGGAGGGGAAACCACTTCGCCGACATAAATTGATGGTTTCCCAAGGACAAGCTTAGTGTCCTAAAATAAACACTGATCAGATCGTAACATGAGCTTTTAATTATTTGCAACATTACCTTGTGTATTGAGCATATAAGGATAATTGTAAAAAAAATTCCTTCAGGTATTCTTGTCACTAACCTTTCCAGGATTGGAGCAAGAAGATCGGATGAATGACAAGCACAAGGTATGTCCAACCAATCATCATACAACATTGAATTAAATTCATCCAAACTTGAATTTTGCAAAATTCAAGCTTGGGGAGTACTTTATATAAAAACATCCTTTGCCATATTGCTATGTTGGTTGTCCCTACCTTTGAGACATGCTCAACTTGTTAAATACTAATCACACTACTTTATCTCCACTTGAGTAGATCTCTATAAATGCTCTCATACCACCTTTATTTGCTTTAGTATATGTCTAGGTTTGGAGTAGTTTCATTTATCTCTTAATTAAGCATGGTGCTTAGTTTAGGAATGATGATCTTACTTCCAAGGATTTTGAATTAAGCATGGTGCTTAGGTTAAAATGCCCTCCTAAATCAAATTAGACATGGTGTCTAGGTTGATTTTTGAAGCCGATAGTATGCTATAGTAGATATGGGATATTTTGTTGGACTAACCCCTGTAGGAAAACTTTCAATATCAACCTAGGAGGTCCTGAGATAAAACCACATTGGAGACAAAGAGAGAGACACATGAAGTTTAACAATTTACACAAGGAAGGCATAGCTCATAAGATATTATCCATGGAGGGTGCCACAAACATGATGCACAAATGCTAAGAAAGGAAAGCTTCCACAAGGTGGTACTGCACCATCACTCTTCAAGTAAGGTAACATCTTAAGGTACTTGACTATCACTTTTATAAGCTTCTCCTTGGTTCTGGCGTTCACATGAGTAAAAGAGACAAACATGTATGATTTACAACTCTAGATTAACCAACCCAATCGATTCAATATGTTTAGTCCTTCCACCTTTGTGATCCCATACTCCTAATCATATGAGCTAAAATGTTGCACACTCAATCTTTGAAAGATATATAAAAAAACAACATAAATATAGATAGATTATCTTTCCATTAGGTTGAGCGATCTGATCTGACAAATGTTTTAAATGCTACACTCATTATCCATCAACTTTGTCTTGCTCACTATGCTTAAGGTTAGAGAAGAACAAATACACTTTTAGTTCTGTTGGTGTTTTCCACCAACAGGGCCCATGCACTTGATCTCTGCCTTGTCTCTATGAGCAGCTACATTTCGAGCAAAACATGAAGGAGTTTTACAACTCCCAGACTCCACCGAGTGAAGAACCTAGATCTACGAGCACAAACACACTGGAGATACTGGACACTCAGGCAATCACTGCCCTAAGATGCTTGAGGACGTAACTACTGGAGTAACCCCGTTGTGGAAGTAATTACTGACCTTCTGTCGGTCAAGTGAGGCGATCCAGGACGCACCGTCATCCCGATCTCCATCGGCATGATGGACTTCCCAGAAGCACTCTGCGACTTTGGCTCCAGCGTCAACATTATGCCCAGGGTACTCTATGAAAAATTCTTTACACATCCTTTACTAGAAACAACCATGTGTTTGCAGCTTGCAGATCGGACGCTAAGTTTCCCAAAGGGAATATTGAAGAACCTCTGTGTCCGAGTTGGTACCTTGGAGGCCATTCCTAAACACCTCAGGAGCTGTCATCTATGCTAGTGCTGCCAAGATCAGTTTCTACATCAAGGGGAGGAAGGAGATGTTTTCCTTCAAGAACAAGACTACACAAATCTCAGAGCAATCCCGACATGAACCAACGAAGAGGACCAACAGGAGGAACGGGAACAAGCAAATGTGGACCAAGTCAGCTAAGATGGTCACTGCAGTTCAAGGAGGTCAAGATCGTCGACTTAAGTCACCATTCCTAACCAAAAAGGACGACCTAAGTATGCCAAGCATCCAGTGCTCCATTAATGGATACAACTTGCAGAAGACGCTTTGCGACACCGGATCAGGCGTCAACATAATGGCCGCAGTCACCTATCAACTCCTGTTCGGAACCATGCCCCTAAAACCGACATACATTCAGCTCCAGATGGTAGATCAGACATTCCGAAAGGTTATTGACATAGGAGAAGACGAGTACGATCCACCCATCATCCTTGGGAGACAATTCCTCAGCACCGTTAAAATAATCATCTACATTGGAACCGGAGAAGTCCACATGAACTTCCCCTCTGAGAAGGTACGCCGCTATTTTACTGACCCTAACTATATAGTTGAAGACTCTAAGCTGGTCAGGACAAGAAGGAGACAACGCAACCGCAACCAGAGAAGGCAAAATCATCAAGGACGGATGGGTAGACTATGATGGAGAAGGTGTAAGGTCTGAAGACATATGTTGGGTATTTTAAACGCAAACAGAAAAATCCGCAAGGGCACGGATACCGATGTAGCTTTCACCCGGGAGTATTCCAGAGGATCGATTTTCCACAGATAACGTGAGTGTACTAATTAAGATCCAAGATCGCCCTAGGATAACTATATAATTATTTTTGGTGGGAAGAGAGGAAGTTTCCTGAGAGTTCTCTAGTTGATCTAAGAATCAAGAATTACTTCAAGATTATCTATATCGGGACATCAGAGCACTAACCACAGAAAGGGATGAGAAGGGGGCTAGGAAGGTCTGACTACGGTCCTACAAACACCGATCCGAACGTGGTGGAATACGTCGACCGTTAGGGCTGTCACTACCCTAAGGCTACCACAACAATCCGCAGGATTGGGTGCAATTCTAGGTAATCGCAAGACTAAACACCACGTCTAATCTATTAATTACTACTCTAGCGTTATAAAGACTAGAGCACTTGATGCAAGCGGGAACCCAATAAACAACTTGAATGTAAATAAAAGTAATTAAAGAACTCAGGAATTATGAATTGAAGAACCTGGAGAACGGTGAAGAACGAACCAGATGCAGAAAAGTATAATGTTGAGGAAGATCCGACAGACCCGGCTCCTCCTCCGCTCTCCTCTTCTCTCTCCCTATTTTCTAGATTACAACTAGAACTAACTAGAACTAGAACTAGAAGAACTAGAACTAGAACTAGATGAACTAGAACTAGATCTAGATGAACTAGAGGTAGAACTAGAAGAACTAGAGGGATCCTCTCTACTTGGATGAAGAATTGAAACCCTAGCTTTGATTCTGTAGAAGAGGTATGATCTCTAGGGGCCAGGGGGGTCTGGTTTTATAGTCCCTTCAAGTGAATCTGGGCCGTCGGATCAAACCGACATTGATTGAACGGTTATTGTTGATCCTTTGGGTCGGTAGAGCAATATCCCGAAAGAAAGTCCTGATTGGACTCTGGCTGAGAGCGGGCGCCCAGGAAAGGAGGGCGGGCGCCCTGTCCCTGTGTCCTCTTGGCCTCCGCTTCGGTCCCGTGGCTTCTGGAGTCTTCTAGATGATAGAAAATTGCGCGGCACGTTAATATCTCTATGTAAACCCGACGTGTGGGCCTTTCTTTCGTATTTCCTGATAACCCCCTGCAGAAATAGACAAACACCAAAACTCGTGGAATTCTGTCAGATAAAACCCTAAGTCTAGGTGTTGGTTGCATTTGGATCCTTTTCCATGATTAGTTGATGGTTAAATATGAGCATTAAGGACCATCAACAAGCTCCCCCAAGCTTAACCTTTGCTCGTCCCTGAGCAAAGATGAACTCAAGAGTTTCTACAGTGGTTTCATAACTTAAAGATACACATGCGTTTAAACAAGATCTCATTTCTGGTTAGAGTAAACTGTTAAGACTTAAAACTTACTCATTTACCTTTCACCATGGGACTTGTAAACGTCACTTTTGTCTTGAGTAGTTAAAAGATAGAACGGTCTAATGAAGCGCCATGTCTCATGTTCTTGATCAACTATAGCTCTGGAGTTTTTGCAGATTTTCAAATAAAACTCAGAGATTCCTTGTATGACTCTCTCTAGTCTCTCTTTTGTGGTATTTCTGGATCCTTACCAAGGCAGTAATGGTGTATGCCTTCTCTCAAAGTATGTGGTATTTGTGGTATAAGGCATAGTGACATTGCCTTCTCTCTCACCCTACTCTAATAAGGCTTTTGATATCTGGAGCTCATAGGTGGGAGACAGCTAATACATACTTACAAGACATTTATTGCATAGTCAAACCATGGATCCAAAAGAACAAGTCAATAAGTCAAATCAAGATGTGCATGTGTGGCGAATGAATGGTGTATGGTGATGATGGTGATAATGGTGAAAGTCTAATTCTACTTGTGCTCTTTTGAGGGGATACATACCTTTCTTGCTCTTTTGAAACTTTTTGAGGAGAATGAGATGCTCTATATTTTCTTTTTCTTTCCTCTCAGGTGGGTATCTTGTACCCCTAATTCTACTGTCGGACACTTGTCCATTTTTACCTCTCGTCTCACTTTTTCTTTTCTTTCGAGGTTCCGGGCACTTGCCCCTTTTTATTTCCTCGCATCTTCTCTTTTTTTTTCTTTTTTTTTCTTTTTTTTAGAGCACTCATCTCATGAGATAATATAGCAAGTGGTAGTAACAAGATAACTTGAGCATTTATTTCATAGGGGAAAACAGAAATGTTTTTGGCTATTCTCTCCCGGATTAGGAGTAGAATATTTTTGGGTGAATCTGGAGATGGAATGGATGGATATATGTGGATGGTACTTCCGGAGTAGAAGTAGCATATATGAGTGAACGTGCAAGTGAAATCTTGATTTAACCACATGACAAGTCCCTAAGGATCTACACAGCTTGACCACACTCAATGCTCATAAGCAGTAAAGTAAATGTGTGGCTCAAAGTTTAGCAAGCATGTATATATGGCTGTGGTAGGAATTTAAACTCTCATCATACAGGAACTCATCATGCAACATTTTAAAGATTTTCAAAGATAAAATTCTCCAAAATTCTAGCATCTCTAGGAACAGATAAACAGCAGCTCAACCTTCCCATATCATATCCGTTAACGACTTAGACTTTAGATCAAGTACTCTTCCCACAAGTTCAGGTTTAGAGCAAATCTTAATTAATAACAGTCATGCCTAAACTTGAGAGTGATTTCAATTTTGAGAACTAGTCATGGCAGAGCAACTATTCATCATTTCCATGTGAGAGGTTATCATGAAGGTTCATAGCGATCTTTATTTATTTAGCAAACTAAGCAAAGATATATATAAGCACAAAATTTTTATTTGGGTTTTCATGATTATGCATCTTTTTATTATTTGAGTAAAGTATAAATGCGAGTAGAAACACTTAGCTAGATAAATGGGGGTGCTCTCCCCCAAGGTAGATTTTGATGTAATTTCTTCTGATGTAGCTAGCAGGTGGCGGAGATGTATTTGAATGTCGGCAGCACCCTGACAGTGAGTAGGATGTCCTCCGTCTGCTAGTCTTCTTTGATCCTCGAATTCTGTGGAGTTCAAATAGACAACAAAGCTTTGTGGAACTGGTTAAGGGTTAGCGTAAATATCTAGCCTTTATCATGTTGAGCCTCCTCAATAAATGTTACTCTCTTTAGTAGGATCACAATCTTATTTATATTTTCATTTTTATAGGACAGGAATATATATTTATTTTTATGCCACCACAGTCAATGTACTTATGGGTTTTATGCCATGAGCATACTCACATTGGGCTTACTATTTTTAACATTTTTATTTTCTTTTCAAGATAGCATGAACCTGATTAACTAAGCAAACTATTTTAAATAATTGAAAGGAAAAAGATAACTACCAAGTTTACCTCTTGGCAAGGCGTTCGGTGTTTTTAAGTCCTCCGAACGGGACTCTCCGTTTTCTTAGTCGTCCTGGGATTCGCTGGATGGCGTAGTCGGTGGTTCCGGTGGCGCTTCCTCTTCATGTATAACTATCTTCTCTCTCCACACCTGACTCGGTGCTACGGTCTCCTCAGGACAGTTCTGTTCAAGTTGTATATCTTCAGACTTTACAACTTCTCCTTCATAGTCTACCCATCCGTCCTTGATGATTTTGCCTTCTCTGGTTACGGTTGCGTCGTCTTCTTCTTGTCCTGACCTGCTTGAAGTCTTCAACTATATAGTTAGGGTGAGTAAAATAGCGGCATACCTTCTCAGAGGGGAAGTTCATGTCGACTTCTATGGTTCCAATGTAGATGATTGCTTTAAGGGTGCTGAGGAACGGTCTTCCAAGGATGATGGGTGGATCGTACTTGTCTTCTCCCATGTCAATAACCTTAAAATCATCTCGAGCTAAATGTATGTCGGTTTTAGTGGCATGGCTCCGATCAGGAGTTGATAGGTGACTGCGGCCATTACGTTGACGTCTGACCCGGTGTCGCAAAACGTATTATGGAAGTTGTATCCATTAATAGAGCACTAGATGCTTGGCACACCAGGGTCGTCCTCCTTGATCAAGAAAGGCGACTTGAGTCGACGATCTTGACCTCCTTGAACTGCAGTGACCATCTTAGCTGACTTGGTCCACATTTGTTTGTTCTTATTCCTCCTGTTGGTCCTCTTCCTTGGTTTATGTCGGGATTGCTCTGGGATTTGTGTAGTCTTGTTCTTGAAGGAAAACGTCTCCTTCCTCCCTTTGATGTAGAAACTGATCTTGGCAGTACTAGCGTAGATGATAGCTCCCGAGGTGTTCAGGAATGGCCTCCCTAGGATGATGGGTGCCCTCTCATCAGTATCAGTCTCTATCACCACGAAGTCTGCTGGAGCATATAAGGTACCAACTCGGACGTAGAGGTTCTACAATATTACTTTTGGGAAACTTAGTGTCCGATCTGCAAGCTGCAAATACAGGGTTGTTTCTCGTAAAGGATGTGTAAAGAATTTTTCATAGAGTACCCTGGGCATAATGTTGACGCTGGAGCCAAAGTCGCAGAGTGCTTCTGGGAAGTCCACCATGCCGATGGAGATCGGGATGACGGTGCGTCTTGGATCGCCTCTTGACCAGCAGAAGTTCAGAAATTACTTCCACCATGGTGTTACTCCAGTAGTTACGTCCTCAAGCATCTCAGGGCAGTGATTGCCTGAGTGTCCAGTATCTCCAGTGTGTTTGTGCTCGTAGATCTAGGTTCTTCACTTGGTAGAGTCTAGGAGTTGTAAAACTCCTTCATATTTTGCTCGAAGTGTACCTGCTCATAAAGACAAGGCAGAGATCAAGTGCATGGGCCCTGTTGGTGGAAAACACCAACAGAACCAATAGTGTATTTGTTCTACTCTAACCTTAAGCATAGTGAGCAAGACAAAGTTGATGGATAATAGGATCATGAGTGTAGCATTTAAAATATTTGTCAGATCAGATCACTCAACCTAATGGAAAGATAATCTATTGTTGACGGTCCTTAAGTATCAAATTTAATTATCAAATAAATAAAGAAAAGGATCCAATTGAAATCAGGATCTAGACTTAGGGTTTTATCTGACAGAATTCCACGAGTTTTGGTGTTTGTCTATTTCTGCAGGGGGTTATCAGGAAATATGGAAGAAAGGCCCACATGTCAGGATTACGTAAAGATATTAACGTGCTGCACAATTATCTTACATCTAGAAGACTCCAGAAGCCACGAGACCGAAGCGGAGGCGAAACGGGGCCAGACCCTGGGCGGCCGCCCAGTTGGTCAGGGCGCCCGCCCACCTCCTGAGTCCAATCAGGACTCTGCTTTGCGGGAGATCTCCACCGACCTAAAGGATGAATCTAAACCATACAATCTATGTCAGTTTGATCCAAGGGCCCATATTCACTTGAAGGGACTATAAAACCAGACCCCCTGGCCCCTGGAGGAGAGAGCCTCTCAACCCTAATTCATTGTTCCATCAAGGGAGAAGAAGCCTCTGATCTAGATTAGAGCCACCACATCAATTAGACATCTAGATTAGCATAGCTACATAGGATTAGAACTAGAAGGAGTCAATCTTCGATTGGTTTCCGGATCTGTCAGGAGGATTCTTGGTAATTCTCTAATTGTGCTTCTAATTACTTTCTAATTATCTTTGTTCTTCAATATTATGAATATGACTTTGTTCTACTTCAATATATTGCTTATCACTTTGCTCTACTTGCTTATATTCAAGATTATATTGTTCTTAGTTTATCATAGTTATGTACTTGGCTTAGTTAGATACGATCTATATACATGCTTAGGATCGTATAGCGTTTATCCATCGGATCCATGGGTAAATGATAGATATTGTGTAGGCGTGGTGCTTATACCGTATTTATCTGCGATTGTACCCAATATGCCAGATCGTGGGGTGGTTCGTGATAGTGACAGCTTCATTGATTCTTATATAGTCCCCCTCTCGTGTATTGGGCTGGCAGAGCAACATTATTACAGGGGAGTGATTGCTATGTTTCTCATATTCCTTGCTAATATCACTATGCATGGGCGTAGTCTTATCTCACAATGATTGCTAAGTATGCTTGCACTAACTATGATATGCTAGACTACATAGTTGAGAATAACTTAGGGAATATTCTTGTAGTTCTTTCTAATACCATGCTAATGACTTTCTAGAGTATCTAATTGAGGTGCTTATCAAATTTATTATGTGGCTAGATCAGATTAGTTATCCTTGTCACTATTATTATTTCATATATCTTTTATGTGACACTTATCCCTGTATGAGAAGTTAGATATAATGTTCTCAATTATACATGCAATGATAGATGCTCAATCTCATATTCTATTATGTAATCATTAGTGATGATTTCTAATCCCTTCCCAGTGGTAAAAATATAAATAACGATACCTGGAATACTTCCCGGTTAAAATGCTGCATCGGTATTAATCTGTGAGCTTCCAGATCCCATTCATTATTTATTTAGAAGAGCAATTGCATATTTCAATACCGCGTCTCTCATATCATGCTGGGGATGACAACTTGTCTTAAGTGGTGTGAGGGATAGGTTTGGCATTTTTGGCACCGTTGCTAGATTTAGAACTTAGTCTACTTTTAGTAATGATGTTAAGAATACCCAACAAGCATTTTTGGCGCCGTTGCCGGGGAAGGTTGATTACTAATCAGGAATAGAATAAAAGATTTTGAGTTATCATTTGCATCACTAATATGATTGAGCTTATCTATTCTCTCATACAGTTTTACCCTGATATTTTTCTATTTTATCTTACGCAGGGGAATGTATGAATAGAAGACATCTTCCAGGAAATTTTGTTGACAATCCCCAAGCATTATTCAAGAAGATGAGAGCCAAGCTAAAGAAATCATCAACACTTCACGAAGAAGCTTCATCCAATCAAGAAGATCACCGGAACTTGTCTTCAGAGTTCGAAGCCATGGCGAACAAATCAATCCGCGAGTTCTCAGCTCCCACTATGGACAACATCCGCACTGGACATGCTGCAGAGATCGATGGCAACTTTGAGCTCAAGCCTGGACTTATCAACATGGTGCAATCCAACCAGTTCTATGGGAAGACACACGAAGATGCTAGTGCTCATTTACAACATTTCCTGGAGATTTGCAACACATTCACCATAGCAGGAGTTTCCAAAGACGCTATACTACTTCGCCTCTTCCCATTCTCACTGTTAGGAAGAGCGAAGCAGCGGTTCTATGCTACAAAGGAGAAGAATACTACGTGGGCACTCTGCTCAACAAACTTCCTGGCTAAGTTCTTTCCCATGGGCAAGACCAATGCTCTCCGTGGGAAGATTACAAGTTTTCAGCAACAAAATGATGAAACTGTTCTAGAAGCATGGGAGCGCTTTCAAGACTACATCCTAGAATGTCCCCATCATGGAATGGAGAGTTGGCTATTGATGCAGACGTTCTATCATGGGCTCTGCAACAGTGCCCGAGAGACCATGGATGCTGCAGCTGGAGGAGCATTCTTATCACTTACTATACCACAAGCCACAGCTCTTGTGGAGAAGATGGCGTCCAACCAAAGCTAGAATGAAGAGAGGACCCAGACACGCAAGAGAGGTGGAGGTATGCATCAGCTGAAAGAGGTAGACATGTTGTCTGCAAAGCTAGACCTGCTCATGAAGAAGCTCGACGATAGAGCTGGAGACAAGAAAGAAGTTATGCACATCTACGACTCTCACATGACTTGTGAGGAGTGTGGAGACACTGGACACTCAGGCATCCACTGCCCTGAGATACTTGAGGATGTGAACTACATTAACAACAACAATAACAACTACTACAACCGTCCTCAACAAAATCAAGGTTGGAATCAACAGAGGCCTAACTACTCAGGTAATTATCAAGGTAACAATTCTTACAACAATAATAATAATTTTCCACCTTTGAGAGAGTTAGTGTCTAACCAAGGAAAGCTAATGGATAATCTATCTAAGAAATTGGCATCTAATGATAAAATGCTAGAAAATATAAATAATAGAATGGATAATTTTTCTACTGCCATCAAGAATCAAATTAGCTTTAATAAAATGATTGAATCTCAGTTAAATCAAATAGCTGCTGCTGTTCCTACTACTAACCCCGGTATACCATCACAACCGGAAGGATTAGAATCTGCAAATCTTGTAGACGTGTTTGATGCAGGTAATTGGAGTAACCCCATCACTGAATTTTCTACTGACCGTCTTCCGGTCAAGAGAGGTGATCCAGGACGCCCCGTCATCCCGATCTCCATCGGCATGGTGGACTTCCCAGAAGCACTCTGTGACTTTGGCTCCAGTGTCAACATTATACCCAGGGTACTCTATGAGAAATTCTTTACATATCCTTTATTAGAGACAACCATGTGTTTGCAGTTTGCAGATCAGACGATAACTTTTCCAAAAGGAATAGTGAGGAACCTTTGTGTCCGAGTTGGTACCTTGTATGCCCCAGCAGACTTCGTAGTGGTAGAGACCGGAAATGATGAGAGAGCACCTATAATCCTAGGGAGGCCATTTTTGAACACCACGGGAGCTATCATCTACGCTAGTGCTGCCAAGATCAGTTTCTACGTCAAAGGGAAGAAGGAGACATTTTTCTTCAAGAACAAGACTACACAAATTCAAGATCAATCCAGACGTGAATCAAGGAAGAGGACCAACAGGAGGAACAGGAACAAGCAAGTGTGGACCGAGTCAGCTAAGATGGTCACTGTAGTCCATGGAGGCCAAGATCACCAACTTAAGTCACCGTTTTTGACCAAGAAGGACGACCCAGGAATGCCAAGCATTTACTGCTCCATAAATGGATACAACTTCTACAAGATGATTTGCGACACCGGATCAGGCGTCAACATAATGGCCGCAGTCACCTATCGGCTCTTGTTCGGGACCATGCCACTAAGACCAACATACATTCAGCTCCAGATGGCAGATCAGACATTTTGAGAAGTTCAAGGAATAGTATCTGATGTCCCAGTTAAAATAGACGATCACTTTGTCTACACAGACTTTCAAGTTGTTGACATGGGAGAAGACGAGTATGATCCACCCATCATCCTTGGAAGACCGTTCCTCAGCACCGTTAAAGCAATTATCTACATTGGAACTGGAGAAGTCCATATGCACTTCCCCTCAGAGAAGGTACGCCGTTACTTTAGTGACCCTGACTATATCGTTGAAGAATCTAAGCAGGTTAGAAAGAGACGCAACCGCAACCAGAGGAGGCAGATCATCAAGGACAGATGGGTAGACTATGAAGGAGAAGTTATAAGGTCAGAAGACGTAGAGTTTAAACAGAATTATCCAGAGGAGATTGAAGCACCGAGTCAGGTATGGAAAATGAAGATAACTATACAAGAAGAGGAGGCACTGCCGGAAGTACCGACTACGCCACCCAACGAACCTCAGGACGATTAAGAAATTGGAGAGTCCCGTTCGGAGGACTTAAAAACACCGAACGCCTTGCCAAGAGGTAAACTTGGTAGTTATCCTTACCTTTTCAATTATTTCAAATAGTTTACTTAGTTAAACATGTTCATGCTATCTTAAAAGGAAAATAAAAATATGAAAAAAGCCCCATGTGAGTATACGAGTGGCATAAAACCCATAAGTACATTCACTGTGGTGGCATAAAAATAAAAATAAATATTTTTTTGCTTTATAAAATAAAAATATAAAAACAGGGATTAATATTTAAGGAGTCTCAAGATAATAAAGGCTAGATATTTATGCTAACACTTAATCAGTTCCACAAGCTTTGTTGTCTATTTGAGCTCCACTGAATTTAAGAATCAAGAAGACTAGCAGACGGAGGACATTCTAATCGCTGTCAGAATGCTGCTGACTTTCAACTACACCTCTGCCACCTGCTAGCTACATCAAGAGAAATTACGTCAAAATTCAGCTTGGGGGAGAGCACCCCCATTTATCCCGATAAGTATATCTATCTATCTTTATACTTATATTATTTTAGAATATTAAAATACACATAAACTATGGGAAAACCAAATAAAGATTTTATGCTTATATATGTCTTTTGCTTAGTGTGTTTAAGTGGCTATGCTAATCTGTATCTAAATAAAACTCAAGCATGGATATGATGAATAGTTGCTCTGCCTAATGTGCACATTTTAAGTTCTCTCTCAAGTTTAGATATAACTGTTATAATTTAAAGCTTGCTCTAGACCTAAACTTGTGGGATGAAAACTTGATCTGAAGTCTAAGTTGTTAACGGATACGATATGGGAAGGTTGAGCTGCTGTTTATCTGTTCCTAGAGATGCTAGAATTCTGGAGAATTTTATCTTTGAAAATCTTTAAAATGTTGCATGATGAGTTCGTGTATGATGAGAGTCTAAATTCCTACCATAACCATATATACATGCCTGCTAGATTTTGAGCCACACCTTTACTATTTACTGCTTATGAGCATTGAGTGTGGTCAAGCTGTGTAGACCCTTAGGAGCTTGTCATGTGGTTAAATCAAGATTTCACTTGCACGTTCACTCATATATGCTACTTCTATTCCGGAAGTACCATCCACATATATCCACCCATTCCATCTCCAAGATCACCCAAAAATATTCTACTCCTAATCCGGGAGAGAATAACCAAAAATATTTCTGTTTTCCCCTTGTGAAATAAATGCTCAAGTTATCTTGTTACTACCACTTGCTATATTATCGCATGAGATGAATGCTCTAAAAAAAAGAAAAAAAATAATATATATATATACGAGGAAATAAAAAGGAGCAAGTGCTCAGAACCTCGAAAGAAGAGAAAAAGTGAGACGAGAGGTAAAAATAGACAAGTGTCCGACAGTAGAATTAGGGGTGCAAGATACCCACCTGAGAGAAAAGAAAAAGAAGAGCATCTCATTCTCCTCATAAAGTTTCAAAAGCAAGGAAGGTATGTATCCCCTCAAAAGAGCAAAGTAGAATTAGACTTCCACCACCATTGTTTCCACCATTGTTTTCACCATTGTTATCACCATCATCACCATACACCATTCATTCGCCACACATGCACATCTTGATTTGGCTTATTGATTTGTTTCTTTGGATCCATGGTTTGACTATACAATAAATGTCTTGTAAGTATGTATATTTTATCTCCCACCTATGAGCTCCAGATATTAAAGCCTTATTAGAGTAGGGTGAGAGAAAAGGCAATGTCACTATGCCTCATACCACAAATACTACATATCTTGAGAGAAGGCATATACCATCAATGCCTTGGTAAGGATCCAAAAATACCACAAAAGAGAGACCTGAGAGAATCATACAAGGAATCTCTGAGTTTTATTTGAAAATCTACAAAAACCCCATAGCTATAGCTGATCAAGAATAAGAGACATGGCACTTGGCTAGACTGTTCTATCTTTTAACCACTCAAGACAGAAGTGACAGTTACAAGTCCCATGGTGGAGGTAAAGTAAGTAAGTTTTAAGTCTTGACAGTTTACTCTAACTCAAAGATGAGATCTTATTTAAAAGCATCTGTACCGTCAAAATTTTAAAATATAATGCAACAACTTATGATCCATAGCTGAGTCTATCCTTGCTCAGGGACGAGCAAGAGGTAAGCTCGGGGGAGTTTGTTGACGGTCCTTAAGTATCAAATTTAATTATCAAATAAATAAAGAAAAGGATCCAATTGAAATCAGGATCTAGACTTAGGGTTTTATCTGACAGAATTCCACGAGTTTTGGTGTTTGTCTATTTCTGCAGGGGGTTATCAGGAAATATGGAAGAAAGGCCCACATGTCAGGATTACGTAAAGATATTAACGTGCTGCGCAATTACCTTACATCTAGAAGACTCCAGAAGCCACGAGACCGAAGCGGAGGCGAAACGGGGCCAGACCCTGGGCGGCCGCCCAGTTGGTCAGGGCGCCCGCCCGCCTCCTGAGTCCAATCTGGACTCTGCTTTGCGGGAGATCTCCACTGACCTAAAGGATGAATCTAAACCATACAATCTATGTCGGTTTGATCCAAGGGCCCATATTCACTTGAAGGGACTATAAAACCAGACCCCCTGGCCCCTGGAGGAGAGAGCCTCTCAACCCTAATTCATTGTTCCATCAAGGGAGAAGAAGCCTCTGATCAAGATTAGAGCCACCACATCAATTAGACATCTAGATTAGCATAGCTACATAGGATTAGAACTAGAAGGAGTCAATCTTCGATTGGTTTCCGGATCTGTCAGGAGGATTCTTGGTAATTCTCTAATTGTGCTTCTAATTACTCTCTAATTATCTTTGTTCTTCAATATTATGAATATGACTTTGTTCTACTTCAATATATTGCTTATGACTTTGCTCTACTTGCTTATTTTCAAGATTATATTGTGCTTAGTTTATCATAGTTATGTACTTGGCTTAGTTAGATACGATCTATATACATGCTTAGGATCGTATAGCGTTTATCCATCGGATCCATGGGTAAATGATAGATATTCTGTAGGCGTGGTGCTTATACCGTATTTATCTGCGATTGTACCCAATATGCCAGATCGTGGGGTGGTTCGTGATAGTGACAGCTTCATTGATTCTTATATAGTCCCCCTCTCGTGTATTGGGCTGGCTGAGCAACATTATTACATGGGAGTGATTGCTATGTTTCTCATATTCCTTGCTAATATCACTATGCATGGGCGTAGTCTTATCTCACAATGATTGCTAAGTATGCTTGCACTAACTATGATATGCTAGACTATATAGTTGAGAATAACTTAGGAAATATTCTTGTAGTTCGTTCTAATACCATGATAATGACTTTCTAGAGTATCTAATTGAGGTGCTTATCATATTTATTATGTGGCTAGATCAGATTAGTTATCCTTGTCACTATTATTATTTCATATATCTTTTATGTGACACTTATCCCTGTATAAGAAGTTAGATATAATGTTCTCAATTATACATGCAATGATAGATGCTCAATCTCATATTCTATTATGTAATGATTAGTGATGATTTCTAATCCCTTCCCAGTGGTAAAAATATAAATAACGATACCTGGAATACTTCCCGGTTAAAATGCTGCATCGGTATTAATCTGTGCGCTTGCAGATCCCATTCATTATTTATTTAGAAGAGCAATTGCATATTTCAATACCGCGTCTCTCATATCATGCTGGGGATGACAACTTGGCTTAAGTGGTGTGAGGGATAGGTTTGGCATTTTTGGCACCGTTGCTAGATTTAGAACTTAGTCTACTTTTAGTAATGATGTTAAGAATACCCAACATCTATCTATATTTATGTTGTTTTTTTTATAAAATATATCTTCCAAAGATCGAGTGTGCAACATTTTAGTTCATAGGATTAGGAGTGTGGGATCACAAAGGTGGAAGGACTAAACATGTTGAATCTATTGGGTTGGTTAATCTAGAGTTGTAAATCATACATGTTTGTCTCTTTATTCATGTGAACGCTAGAACCAAGGAGAAACATATAAAAGTGATAGTCAAGTACCTTAAGATATAACCTTACTTGAAGAGTGATGGTATAGTATCACCTTGTGGAAGCTTTCCTCTCTTAGCGGTTGTGCATCGTGTTTGTGGCACCCTCCACGGATCATCTCTTGTGAGCTATGCCTTCCTTGTGTAAATTGTTAAACTTCATGTGTCTCTATCTTTGTCTCCAATGTGAGTTTATCTCAGGACTTACCAGGTCAATATTGAAAGTTTTTCTGCAGGAGTTAGTCCAACAAAATATCCCATATCTACTATAGCATACTATCGGCTCAAAAATCAACCTAGACACCATGTCTAATTTGATTCAGGAGGGCTTTTTTAACCTAAGCACCATGCTTAATTTAAAACCCCTTGGAAGTAAGATCATCATTCCAAAACTAAGCACCAAGCTAAATTAAGAGATAAATGAAACTACTCCAAACCTAGACATATACTAAAGCAAATAAAGGTAGCATGAGAGCAATTATAGAGATCTACTCAAGTGGAGATGAAGTAGTGTGAATAGCATTTAACAGATTGAGCATGTTTCAAAATTAGGGACAACTAACATAGCAACTTGGCAAATGATGTTTTTATGTAAAGTACTCTCCCAAGCTTGAATTTTGCAAAATTCAAGTTTGGATGAATTTAATTCAATGTTGTATGATGATTGGTTGGACATACCTTGTGCTTGTCATTCATCCGATCTTCTTGCTCCAATCCTGGAAAGGTTAGTGACAAGAATACCCGAAGGAATATTTTTTACAATTATCCTTATATGCTCAACACACAAGGTAATGTTGCAAATAATTAAAAGCTCAAGTTATGATCTGATCAGTGCTTGTTTTAGGACACTAAGCTTGTCCTTGGGAAACCATCAATTTATGTCAGTGAAGTGGTTTTCCCTCCAACGCTGACCTATATCAAGATCAACTCAACGAAATCTGCAAAATTTATTATAGACATATGCATCGACAACCGCCCTCTTAAAGTTTTTATAAATAGAAAGGATGAGGGGGTTGGAGATCTCAAATGTGGTGATGTTGGAAAAACCAATGGATTGGGAAGATGTTGCATATGAGCATGGAGTAAATGAAGTGGCTATGAAATAAATTCCATGCTCATTAATGCTTAGAGTGAAATCCATGTGGTATGGTGAAAATGATAAGGTGAGTGTGGTAAAAAAGGAAAATAAAAAGGATACACGGACGACTTGGTTCGAAACTAGCACAGCTACCGTTCCTCGGCAACGGCGCCAGAAAGCTTGTTGGGTATTTTAAACGCAAACAGAAAAATCCGCAAGCGCACGGATACCGATGTAGCTTTCACCCGGGAGTATTCCAGAGTATCGATTTTCCACAGAGAACGTGAGTGTACTAATTAAGATCCAAGATCGCCCAAGAATAACTATATAATTATTTTTGGTGGGAAGAGAGGAAGTTTGCTGAGAGTTCTCTAGTTGATCTAAGAATCAAGAATTACTTCAAGATTATCTATATCGGGACATCAGAGCACTAACCACAGAAAGAGATGAGAAGGGGGCTAGGAAGGTCTGACTACGGTCCTACAAACACCGATCCGAACGTGGTGGAATACGTCGACCGTTAGGGCTGTCACTACCCTAAGGCTACCACAACAATCCGCAGGATTGGGTGCAATTCCAGGTAATCACAAGACTAAACACCACGTCTAATCTATTAATTACTACTCTAGCGTTATAAAGACTAGAGCACTTGATGCAAGCGGGAATCCAATAAACAACTTGAATGTAAATAAAAGTAATTAAAGAACTCAGGA
This sequence comes from Sorghum bicolor, assembly GCF_000003195.3. Lineage (NCBI taxonomy): Eukaryota > Viridiplantae > Streptophyta > Magnoliopsida > Poales > Poaceae > Sorghum > Sorghum bicolor. The sequence continues at coordinate 35,111,149 of NC_012879.2, forward strand.
ATTATGAATTGAAGAACCTGGAGAACGGTGAAGAACGAACCAGATGCTGCAAAAGTATAATGTTGAGGAAGATCCGACAGACCCGGCTCCTCCTCCGCTCTCCTCTTCTCTCTCCCTATTTTCTAGATTACAACTAGAACTAACTAGAACTAGAACTAGAAGAACTAGAACTAGAACTAGATGAACTAGAACTAGAACTAGATGAACTAGAGGTAGAACTAGAAGAACTAGAGGGATCCTCTCTACTTGGATGAAGAATTGAAACCCTAGCTTTGATTCTGTAGAAGAGGTATGATCTCCAGGGGCCAGGGGGGTCTGGTTTTATAGTCCCTTCAAGTGAATCTGGGCCGTCGGATCAAACCGACATTGATTGAACGGTTATTGTTGATCCTTTAGGTCGGTGGAGCAATATCCCGAAAGAGAGTCCTGTTTGGACTCTGGCTGAGGGCGGGCGCCCAGGAAAGGAGGCCGGGCGCCCTGTCCCTGTGTCCTCTCGGCCTCCGCTTCGGTCCCGTGGCTTCTGGAGTCTTCTAGATGATAGAAAATTGCGCGGCACGTTAATATCTCTATGTAAACCCGACGTGTGGGCCTTTCTTCCGTATTTCCTGATAACCCCCTGCAGAAATAGACAAACACCAAAACTCGTGGAATTCTGTCAGATAAAACCCTGTCTAGGTGTTGGTTGCATTTGGATCCTTTTCCATGATTAGTTGATGGTTAAATGTGAGCATTAAGGACCGTCAACAACATACAGCTTGAACAGAACTGTCCTGAGGAGAACGTAGCACCGAGTTAGGTGTGTAGAGAGAAGATAACTATACACGAAGAGGAGGCGCCGCCGGAACCACCGACTACGCTATCTAGCGAATCCCAGGACGACTGAGAAAATGCAGAGTCCCGTTCGGAGGACTTAAAAACACCGAACGCCTTGTCGAGAGGTAAACTTGGTAGTTATCCTTTTCCTTTCAATTATTTTAAAATAGTTTGCTTAGTTAATCAGGTTCATATCATCTTGAAAAGAAAATAAAAATGTTAAAAATAGTAAGCCCCATGTGAGTATGCTCATGGCATAAAACCGATAAGTACATTCACTGTGGTGGCATAAAAATAAAATAAATATATTCCTGTCCTATAAAAATGAAAATATAAAAATAAATTTATGATCCTACCAAAGAGAGTAATATTTATTGAGGAGGCTCAACATGATAAAGGCTAAATATTTATGCTAACACTTAACTAGTTCCACAAAGCTTTGTTGTCTATTTGAGCTCCATAGAATTCAAGGATCAAAGAAGACTAGCAGACGGAGGACATCCTAATCGCTGTCAGGGTGCTGCCGACATTCAAATACACATCCGCCACCTGCTAGCTACACCAGTAGAAATTACGTCAAAATCCAGCTTGGGGGAGAGCACCCCCATTTATCCAGCTAAGTGTTCTACTCACGTTTATACTTTACTCAAATAATAAAAAGATGCATAATCATAAAAACCCAAATAAAGATTATGTGCTTATATATATATATATATATCTTTGCTTAGTTTGCTAAATAAATAAATAAATAAAGTTTGCTATGAACCCTCATGATAAGCTCTCACATGGAAATGATGAATAGTTGCTCTGCCATGGCTAGTTCTCAAAATTGAAATCTCTCTCAAGTTCAGGCATGACCGGTATTAATTAAGATTTGCTCTAAACCAGAACTTGTGGGGAGAGTACTTGATCTAAAGTCTAAGTCGTTAACGGATACGATATGGGAAGGTTGAGCTGTTGTTTATCTGTTCCTAGAGAGGCTAGAATTCTGGAGAATTTTATCTTTGAAAATCTTTAAAATGTTGCATGATGAGTTCCTGTATGATGAGAGTTTAAAATCCTACCACAGCCATATATACATGCTTATTAGACTATGAACCATATATTTACTTTTTACTGCTTATGAGCATTGAGTGTGGTCAAGCTGCGTAGACCCTTAGGAGCTTGTCATGTGGTTAAAATCAAGATTCACTTGCACGTTCACTCATACATGCTGCTTCTACTCCGGAAGTACGCATCCACATACATCCACTCATTTCCATCTCTAGATTCACCCAAAATTATTCTACTCCTATCCGGGAGAGAATACCCAAAAACATTATCCTATCCCTGTTATTCCCCGTGAAACAAATGCTCTTGATATTTTGGTTACTACCACTTGCTACATTATTCTAGGAGGGTGAATGCTCTGAAAAAATACGAGGAAATAAAAAGGGGCAAGTGCCCGAAACCTCGAAGAAAAGAAAAAGTGAGACGAGAGGTAAAAATGGACAAGTGTCCGACAGTAGAATTAGGGGTACAAGATACCCACCTGAGACAAATGAAAAAAAGAAGAAAATATAGAGCATCTCATTCCCTTCAAAAAGCTTCAAAGTGCAAGAAAGGTATGTATCCCCTCAAAAGAGCAAAAGTAGAATTCGACTTTCACCATTGTTTTCACCATTATCACCATCATCACCATACACCATTCATCCACCACACATGCACATCTTGATTTGACTTATTGACTTGTTTCTCTGGATCCATGGTTTGACTATGCAATAAATGTCTTGTAAGTATGTATTAGCTGTCCCCCACCTATGAGCTCCAGATATCAAAACCTTGTTAGAGTAGGGTGAGAGAGAAGGCAATATCATTATGCCTCTGTTGACACCATTTTTGGGCACGTGTCTAGGATGGCAGGATAAGACGGTAGTATGTGGTTTACAGGATGAGTTGCCGATGAGGATGGTTGCCGACAAAGGAGAGGTTGAATGTGGCTAAGTTTACGGGCGATGATGTGTTTATGCCGATGGCTATGATGAGGAAGTCTGCCGATGACTATGGCAGGGGAGTCTGCCGATGATACAAAGGGGGAGTCCGGAAGCTGCCGGTCGGTTTGTGGAAGAATTCCAGTTCGTTACGGGGGATAGCTTTATTATTTCCTTATTTATTTGAGTCGTTTTATATACGGATTCTGTGTAATTTGGAATTCGAATTCTAGTCGTGTATGGTTATAGTTCTTTAAGCAGGGTATAAATATAAACCCCAAGACCTTGTAATGAGACATCTATCAATCAATCAAACACACGTTTTTACTCATATTCCAGCATCTACTTTTCAACGACTTCGTCATACCTTTTTCCCTTTTATTACGAGTTCTTAGGAATTCGTCGACTTAAGATCGGCGTATTCTCGAGTTCCGCGTGAGTACCTCTTAGCCGTGACATCCGGGCGCATCACTGTTGTCAGGACTAAAGTATTCAAGTTATCACCTTTGCCGATAGTAAGGTCAAATCGGCTGGCACGCCTTAACGTTTGAATCGGGTATTAGCCCTTTGTGTTTGCAGATCGATTTTGCATCAACAGCCTCATACCACAAATAACACATACTTTGAGAGAAGGCATATATCATGACTGCCTTGGTAAGGATCCAGAAGTACCACAAAAGAGAGACTAGAGAGAGTCATACAAGGAACCTCTGAGTTTTATTTGAAATCTACAAAAACCCTAGAGCTATAGTTGATCAAAGAACAAGAGACATGGTGCTTGACTTGACCGTCCTATCTTTTAACTGCTCAAGACACAAGTGACGGTTGCAAGCCCCATGGTGGAAGGTAATATGAGTAAGTTTAAGTCTTAACAATTTACCTTAACCTAGAGATGAGATCTTGTTTAAACGCATGTATACCTTTAAGACATAAAACCACTGCAGAAACTCTTGAGTCCATCCTTGCTCAGGGACGAGCAAGAGGTAAGCTTGGGGGAGTTGTTGACGGTCCTTAAGTACCAAATATAACCATCAAATAAATAAAGAAAAGGATCCAAATGCAACCAACACCCAGACTTATGGTTTTATCTGACAGAATTCTACGAGTTTTGGTGTTTATCTATTTCTATAGGGGGTTATCAGGAAATATAGAAGAAAGGCCCACACGTCGGGTTTACATAGAGATATTAACGTGCCGTGAATTTTCTATCATCTAGAAGACTCCAGAAGCCACGGGAACAAAGCGGAAGCCGAGAGGGCTCAGGGACAGGGCGCCCGCCCAAGTCCTTAGGGCGCCCGCCCACCTATTTTGGCCAATCATGATCAACTTCACGGATTATGCTCCACCAACCTAAAGGATCAAGGATAACCGTTCAATCAATGTCGGTTTGATCCAACGGCCCAGATTCACTTGAGGGGACTATATAACCAGACCCCCTGGCCCCTAGAGGAGGCACCCCTTGATCATTATTCATTATTTATAGACAGAGAAAAAGCTAGGGTTTAGAGATGAGAGCTCTCCTCTCTTCTCTAAACTAGAGTAGATCTAGATAGTAGCGAGATGGAGAGCGAGGGAGGATTGGAGGAGAGGCCGGCCTGTCGGTTCTTCCTCCGGTTGTACTTTGCCATGATCAAGCTCTAATCAAGTTTGCTCATGGGATGCCTCTGGTAATCTACTTCTAATTCATTATGCAATTACTAATCATGTATGTTCTGGTTCACAACTCTTTTGAGTACTTCTAATCTATAGGACGCTATAGGTGAGAGTTGTAGTATAGGTGTAAGCGAGGTGCTTAGACCTAGATTACTTGTGGATATCACCTATCTACCTGGATCGTGTGGTAGGCCGCGTAGGTGACAGTTATGTTGGTCCCTTGTAGTCCACCTCCAATTAGCAGGACGGGTGGGGTTTATTGGCCTATGGATAAGCATCCTTTGTGGTGTATTCTTATCACGTGGTTCGTCCCAGACATAGACATACCCCTTTGAAGTAGAGAAACCATAGTTATCCTCTCTATTCTGCTACCATCGCCCATATACTAGATTGCTCTACTTTCTATTCCCATATTACCACCTATTGTTATCTTACCTTTAATATTGTTCTTATTTAATTCTATCATCTTTCCTATTTACACCTATCTATCTATCATGGTTAAGTTAGAGCGTAGTTGGTTCTCCCGTTTCCCTGTGGATACGATAAAACCTTTAACCGGGTAAAAACTTCAACGGTATCTGTGCGCTTGCGGATTATCTGTGTGCGTATAAATACCATAGTACACTCTAGTGCCATGCTGGGGATGACAACCTAGTATTCAAGTGGTGTTAGCAAGTGTCAATAGCTAGATAATAGGAATGTTGTTCCATACAATCTGCATCTATGAAAGAAATATAATGCGCATATAAATGTGGAGTGGTGCAACAAATCAAACATGATTAAATATCTATTCAAATATGTGACCAAAGGAAATGATAAGGCGAAGGTCTATTTCGAGGTTACTGCGAAGACTGTGAATGCATCGCCTGAACCTCAAATAGCCCCGCGTGATGAGGTCCATGAGTATATGGAAGCTAGATTCCTATCTTGCTACGAGGCTCTGTGGCGTGCTTTCGAATATGACATCCACTTCAGAATACCTCCTGTAGAGCGACTCACTGTGCATCTCCCTGGCCTTAACCATATACGATATGAACCTAGTGCTGACTTAAGAGCGTTGCTGGACAGTTCTACAGCAAAGAACACGATGCTAACTGGCTGGTTCGAGGCTAATTCAAAGTACCTAGAAGCTAGGCACTTAACTTATTGTGATTTCCCGAAAGAGTGGTCTTGGGACGCGTCTAAGTGGTGCTGGAGGCCGAGGACGCCTTGTGCTAAGATTGGACGTATATACTATGTGCATCCTGCTGCTGGAGAGCTGTATTACCTGCGCATGCTACTAATGATAGTTAAAGGAGCGACGAACTATGCTGATATAAGAACGTTTAACAACAAAGTATACCATACGTTTCGAGAAGCATGTGATGACACGGGGTTTACTTGAAGGTGATAATGAATGGAACCTTTTGTTCGATGAGGCGATAGTATCTGCATCAGCATATCAGCTAAGACAACTATTTGTTACCGTTGTTCTATACTGTTCGGTAGGTGACGTTCGTGCTTTGTTTGATAAATATTGGCTTTACTTTACGGATGACATACACCGTAGGCTTAGAGATTCACTTGGAAATCCACATTATGTCGTTCCACATGAACAGCTCATGTCCTTACTTATACAGAAACTTACACATGTCTTTGCAAGTAGTGGTGGCAACATAAATGATTACAACCTACCAAGATTGATGACACATTATGATAGCATGTATGATAATAGGCTAATCAATGAAGAACTAGATCATGAGCCGCTGATGTTATCTATGCATGCTTCATCTTTAGTCTCACAGTTAAACATAGAGCAAAGGCATGTATTTGACACCATAACCAGCCGAGTTTTGAGTGGCTCACATGGGTTTTTCTTCGTGTGTGGCCATGGTGGTACAGGGAAGACTTTTCTGTGGAATGCTATAATCGCGAGCTTGAGGTCCGAAAAAAAAAGTGCTTGCAGTCGCGTCATCTGGTGTGGCTTCTCTGTTGTTACCAAGAGGGCGTACTGCACACTTGAGGTTCAAAATACCTTTTGACCTAAATGATGCTACTACATGTAGTGTGAAACGAGGTACTATGCTTGCTGAGCTTATACAGTTAGCTGCCCTAATTATATGGGATGAAGCGCCCATGACACACTGACGTTGCTTTGAGGCTCTAGATAGGACTATGCGAGATATCCTTTCTAAACATGATCCCACAAAATCGATCGTACCATTTGGTGGCAAGCCTATTGTTCTAGGGGGTGATTTTCGTCAGATCTTACCGGTTGTGCGAAAAGGCTCACGATCTGCCGTAGTTGATGCGTCCATAATGAACTCTAGGCTTTGGCAGCATGTTGTTCTATTAAAGCTACAGACAAACATGCGACTTCTCAATCCCTCTTTAGAAGAGACCAAACGTGATGAACTAGAGCGGTTTAGCAGCTGGGTCCTATCTATTGGTGATGGTACTGCCCTTGCTGAAAAGAAGGGAGATGAGCGTGAAGCTTCATGGGTTACTATCCCTGATGATTTGCTAATTCATACCGATGGTGATAAGATTGCAGCTATAGTGTCTGAAGTGTACCCAGACTTTTTGATGAACCACAATAATCCTGAATATTTGGCTTCATGTGCTATTGTCTGCCCAAATAACATAACTGTTGATGAGATTAATGATTTTGTTGTCTCCCTCATCCCTGGTGACAGTGTGCACTACCTAAGCTGTGACACTATTTCGAAATCGTCTGAACACATACCAGATTTTGATGTGTTGTACCCTACGGAATTTCTTAATTCTATCAATGTGAACAATTTCCCTTGCCACAAACTTGTATTAAAGAAAGGGGTCATAGTAATGCTGCTATGAAACCTGAATCAGAATATGGGTCTCTGTAATGGCACTGGGCTGCTTGTTAAAGAGCTGGGACAACGGTTGATACGATGCGTAGTACTAATAGGGTCTAATATCAACGAAGAGGTTCTCATACCAAGAATCGCCCTTAACACTACAGATTTGAAGTGGCCATTCACACTACAAAGGAGACAATTTCCAGTGCGAATATGCTATGCTATGACAATAAATAAGAGCCAGGGGCAGACCCTTTCAAGGGTTGGACTTTACCTTAAAAAACCTATGTTTACACATGGCCAGCTCTATGTGGCTGTTTCACGATCGACTTCTAGAGGTGGCTTATGAATTCTGAATGAGAATACTGATGGTTCATGTGGCTCATAGACCCGAAATGTTGTGTACCGAGAGGTTCTTGATGCCGCTTATGCGGCATCAGCCTGAAACTTCTGCGATGTGTTAGATTTTGGGCCTTGGTGTATATACATGTTGTTGAAACTGTTGGCTGGCCACCTGCATCCCTTATTCTGCATCAACTATATTGGTTTATGTGATGTGTATAGTGTCTATTTGACTAAGGTTCCCCTCTTTTGATCTAATCTTGATCTTGCATATGAAACTTATTTTGCTATGATTGAATGAGTGGTAGCAGCCTGAGACATTTGCAATGTGTTAGATTTTGGGCCTCGGTGTGTATACGTGCTCTTGAAACTCTGGGTTGGCCACCTACATCTCTTAATTTCTAACGACTGTGTTGGTCTGCATGATGTGTATGATGTCCTTTGGACTAAGGTTCCCCTCTTTTGATCTGATCTTAAACTCGTGTACAGAACTTACTCCATGATTTTTTTACTAACTCTGTGTCTTATTTTGTGCCTGCAGATGGGAGATAGGCTGATTCCTGGTCTTATGCTTGGAAACTGCAGTGAAGCCATATGTGTGCGAGCCTCTAGGTTCTGGGACTTCTATGATCCACATGATGAATCAAAGTTGCTGCACTGTGACCTGGTTTTGATTGATGAGGAGGTACGATGACTTATGTTCCTATACTCACATGTATGCTAGCTAAAAGACTGTATATTGGTAATAGGTTGCAATATCCACAATTCTTACCATGAGTGCGTATGTTTCTTTTACTATGGAACATGGCTGTAGGATTTTGAAACATCAGATATATGTGCTGAACTACACTTACCTGTATAGGGAAACTGCATCCATGCACAGATCTACCCACCTGACCATGAACAGTTCAAACCTTTGATAAAAGAAGGCAGTGTGTACAACTTGTCCTACTTCCGGGTCAGGAAATCTGGGAAGTATAGGCCGGTTGATAACGATCACATGATCAATTTTACAAGGTGGACTTCTGCGGAGGAGGTTGTTGAGATTCCGCCTGCTTTCCCTATGTATACCTATTCCCTTACTCCCATGGAACAACTGCCACCATGTGCTGAGGAGACCACGTTCTTCACAGGTATATCTTTATATGTACAGAGATTGTGATCCTAGCGGACCTACACAAACTGATTACGTATTGTCCATCTCCTGTGTAGATGTAATTGGTGTAGTCACTATGCTCTCAAATGTTTCATCACTACGTATTAGGACACGCCAGAGTGAATCGCTGAAAAGGACAGTCACTATATGCAATGCAAGGTCAGACGCCCACAAATGTTTGCATGCTATGTTTGTTGCATACTATGTTTGCATCATGTCCTACTATGTATATGGCTGCTTAAGTTACAGACTATGCTTGACAGTGGTGCTTCACTGGATGTTGTGCTTTGGGGTGAGAGGGCAACTGCATTCCCAGCTGAACAAGTCCATAGGGATAGAACCACCCCACAGACCGTGATATTTGTTGGAGCTCTTGTCAAGAGCTATGCAGGTAGGACACTATTATATTATTACTATGCGTTTTCAGGTGATATGAACTTAATGTGCATATGAGAAGTTCGCTCTTCTTGGCTCTAAATCTACATACTAGATGCTGCACCTAAATCCACCGCTTGTGGTTTCAGATAACGTGTCATTGTCTGGGGGACCATCATGCAAGTGGTACATAAACTTCGAGGTCCCTGAGGCGAAGGCCCTAGCAGCAAGGTAACATGCTCATCTATATATTTAGAGATTACATGTGGCATCGACCACTAAACTTGATCTAAATCAGAAAAAAAGTCTCTCACCATGCTCTAAACTATCATAAACTTTTTAATGAACAGTGGGTCAAACATTTACCAACCAGTCAAATGGGAACAACATATGGCTTCCAGTGAGCCTGTGGCTTTCGCTCCTCCTGAGCATAAGAAAGTGTCGGACATCAAATTGCTTCATCCATTCAAGTACAAGGTCATATATTTATTGTTTTGACCTAATTCCCTATGCCAATTCCAAACCCTATTACATATTAATCCCAAGATAAATCTCTACAGAAAACAGAGTGGCTGGTTACAGTGACAGTTCAGAAGATTGACAAATCATGGTGGTATAATGCATGCAAGAAATGTCTCAAAACAGCAAGACCTTTTCATGATTCTTTTAGATGCACTGAGCCTAAGTGTGGAACTATTGGTGTGCCTGTCCCAAGGTCAGCAAGTCGCCCACAGCTTGCTGTTATATGACTTGTACTGTACCTATAAAGACTTATTGCTAATCTGTCGTGTCTGCCAATAGGTACAAGCTGTGCATAAGTGCTGGAGATGAGACAGGTGACACTGAGTTTGTCATCTTTGGCCGTATCGCACAGCGTCTCACCAGAAAACCAGTTGATACTCTCATTGCAGATAATCCAACTGGATTCATACCAGATGAGGTCACAAGGTTGCTGGAGAAGGTGTTTGTGTGGAATGTCAGTTTCACAGAAAACACAATTGCTACTGGGATTGTCTCTTTTCAGGTCAATGGTCTCGTGGCTCAGCTAGATGGTGACAATGCTCTTTCGGTGACGCCGATAGGGTCACAGTCATCATCTCTCATGCTCTCTAGAGATGGTGGCAGCAGCATGCAGAATACCCCTCAGAAAAGTTTCACCAGTACTCTCCCTTTGCCACCAGCTACCTCAGAAACTAGCCATGCGTCCAGCAACACACCAATCAAAATACCTCCGCTGATCCCAAGAGCACCAGCTACACCAGAGAGTTCCAACGCCGCTGCTAAAGATGAGGTGGGTTGTGCATTTCTCTTTCAATACTAATTGTTTTCCAATGCAGTCATTCAAGATTTACTTGCTGCACAACTCTATTATAGGTGTAGAATGCTATAAATAAGGATGATATGCTTGCTTTAGCCTCAGCAACAGCTACTCCAAAACAAAATGATCCTCCAACAACTCGTCTTATTCTGCCCACGCCTAAGCTAGAGAGTTCACCCATACGTACATGCCTTTTCACTGTTTACTAAATTATAGCATCTATGGTTCTTGGATTGTGGTCCCTGCAGGCTGCTGTTGTTTCTAGCATAAACAAAGATGCTCGTGACAACTCTGAACCCAAGACACTAAAAAATGTGAATAGGAAAAGGTTGACACTGCTGAAAACTATTTTATGTATATTCACATGTGTTCGCATGGTATCCTAATATGTATATGCATGTGGCTGTTTCCTTCTAGAACTCGCTCATCACCCAAAAAATCTGCGAAGAAACTTTTCTTAGATGGAGATACCGTGAATAGTTGATCGGAGAAGGGTGATCAAGGTGCTTTTGTCTCTACAAGCTGCAGCGGAGTGCTCGTTGGCGTGTACCTTAAACCTCGCGTGCAACTGATACTCTTTTGGTTTCTCGGTACCTCTATATATGTACTCTCTAATGATCGCCAATGTATTTGGATCAGCATTCTAAGCTACTGACTATAGTGTTTGGTAGTCATGAATACCGATCGTGAACTGTAATGGCATGGTATGTGATGTATGGCTAGATAGAACCATAATGGCTAGAGAAGCCATGCATGTAGTGATGGATTGTGTAGTATGTGGCTGAACAGGACCATAACGGCTGCGGAGCCCTCATATTTGTTGTTTATGGATGCTTCTTTTCTGCTAAGTTAAAAACATTAGTGATAAATGTGTTTCGTAACATAGTACATATTTGTTATTCAAATATTGTTTTCCATTGTAGGGCGCCCGAAGGGCGCCGAATGATCTAGTCTCATTAAAATGCACATAGGCCTTAATGGACCAAAATCTGATTTGGGCTCAATTAATCCCGCAGCTCTTTTTGTGGAGTCCTTCTTTTATTAATATCTCTTGATTCCGAACTCCAAATATAGCAAATAATATATGCATTTCGATCAGCTCGACGAGATCTTTGTAATGGTGTACTCCATTCTGTGATTGGTGCTTGTACCAGGGCGGGCGCCCTAGGATCAAGGACGGACGCCCTGGCCCCGGGCCCGTCTCGGCTCCGCTTCGGTCGAGTTGCTTCTAGAGTCTTCCTGATTATGGAAAATTACCGCACACATTAATTCTCTATGTAAACCCGACATGTGGGCCTTTCCTTCGTATTTCCTAACAACCACCTGCAGAAATAGGCAAACACCAAAACTCGTGGAAATCTGTCAGATGAAACCCTAAGTCTAGGTGTCGCTTGCATTTGGATCCTTTTTCATGATTAGTTGACGGTTAAATGTGAGCATTAATGACCATCAACAATTGCTTAGACCTTTGTTTCAATCTGTTATTTTAGTAAGTTCGGTTAAGTCGCAGTTCATTAGAGTCTTTGTTTTAGTTGTTGATCATTTATCCTTCGCGTGTTCTTTGTGCCTCTTTTATATCTAAAAATCCCAACAAAAAAATCTCTATAGCCTATATCAACCTTTGTGTTAACTTTGATCCTATCTAGCTACTGGTTGTTGTTTTATTTCTATCTTTAGTTGTGCAAGTATTATAATCTGATCTCTGTTTTTAGTTCTATATAGAAAGAAAAAAAAGTGTGTCAAAAAAAAGAAAAGTGAAGTGAAAAAAAAAGTTGAGAAAGGTTCAGAGAGAAAGTCTGAAAGATTAGTTGGTTTATGTGCACAAGTGCTGAAAGTTTCATATCAAGTTCTGCAACCAGTTTGCTATCTTTGTTTGGTGCAAAACTTTGGTTGGGTCTGATTGCAACACTTCCATCCCAATCATACTCCTTGTTTGCATCAATTCTGAAATTTCTTTGCGTGTGTGTGATCTATTTATACACTTCGAATCTTTTGGTCAGCACTAGGCAGAGAACTTCTAGTTTGGATCGTTACTTAACTTTACAACAACTAGACTTCAGATTGCATTCCTTGTGTATTACTCCCCACCAAGCTCCACATAAAAACCATCATAATCGGTACTCTCTGTTCTTGTATTCACCTCGCCATCACTTTCAGTTGCCACCATACATTTGTTTTCTTTGTAATCTGCAGCAGAGGAATTCATAAGAGCTTCGGTGGTTAGAGAGGTGAGTTGTGAGAGCCACAAAATTTTCATATTCCACAAATACAAATTATTTGTATTCAGCTAACCTTACAGGAAGATGGGTCGAGTGGACATCAAAGATCGTGTTACCATAGCACAATTTAATAAACTCCGACAAAGCATGGAAGAAAAGCAAGAGAGGTTGACACAAGATCTTCAGAATCTTATGACTGAAATCAGAAGGCATCGTCCACCTCATGATGGTGCAAGCAACCATAGTGGAGATAGAGAAGATAGTGATGGAAGAAGAGGAGGTCGGAGGAACCTGAGGGCTGCACATTGTAAAGGAAGAAGACATAGTGGAAGAAACGATGATGAATCTGAAGATGAGGCTAATGACAACCCTTCCAACTCAGTTTTGGTCGCCGATGTCATAGAAGAGGCAACCATGAAGAAAGATTTGGCAAACTGAAATTTACCATGCCAAAATTTGTTGCTGAACCATCCACGAGGAATTTCTCTAGAGGCTCAAGTGGAGGCTCTCGATCTAATTTTCAGGGTACTTTTAGTGGAAAGAACACTGTTGTCCCAAGTTCAAACCAGCAGCATCAACGGCTACTTCAGTGGGTTCTACTTCCAGGAGTAGTGGAATTCAGAGCTTCAAGTGTGGAGACCTTGGGCATATAAGTAAGGAGTGCCCCAATACTCAGGTGATCATTGTGAATGATGATGGAGATCTTGAATCAGCTAGTGAAGAGGGAATTGAGGAGGAAGCCCATGGAGATGAGGACTTTACGAGCTGCGAGTTTGAGCAAGGAGCTGCTCTTGAGGTGACTCAAATCTTGAGTGTTCTGGCAAATGAAGCCGAAAATGGGCAGCGATAGAAATTATTTCAAACTAGAGCAAAGGTGCATGATAAAGTGGTGAAGGTGATTATCGATGGAGGGAGCTGCCATAATCTTGCTAGTTGTGAGATGGGTGATAAACTTGGCTTGAAGCTGCTACGACACCCTCATCCATATCATGTACAGTGGCTGAATGATTCGGGAGATATCAAGATTGGATATAAAGTAAACGTTCCATTCAAGATAGGTGAATATGTTGACACAGTAGAGTGTGATGTGGCACCTATGTTGGTGTGTCACTTGCTGCTTGGAAGGCCATGGCAATATGATCGATATAGCCAACATTGTGGGAGAACAAATCAGTTTACTATCAATCTAATGGGGAAGAAGTTTGTTCTCCAGCCTATGACACCCCAACAAATCATGGCTGAACATTTACAAAAGAAATCTGAAACTGTTCCAGTGAGTAGAGAGGAAGGAGAGCAAAAGAAATTGAGTGCCATCCACAATTCGGTGAGTGAGTGCCACAAGCCAAATTTGACGGAGAAAAAGAAAGGAGAGGGAGAGAATTTAGTCATGCTAGCCACAAAATCTGAAATGAGAGAAGTGAGGAACAACCCTGAACAAGTGCTCTTTGTACTTGTGTACAAAGACATTTTAATGTCAGCTAACGACATGAACTCTCTTCCTAGTGTTGTGTCTCATCTTTTGTAGGACTTTGGAGATGTCTTACAAGAAGAAACACCAGCGGGACTACCTCCAATTCGTGGGATTGAGCATCAAATTGATCTCATTCCAGGGGCTGCACTACCTAATCGACCACCATACCGAACCAATCCAGAAGAAACAAAGGAGATACAAAGGCAAGTGCAAGAACTTCTTGAGAAAGGTTTTGTTCGTAAAAGTTTAAGTCCTTGTGTTGTTCCTGTAATTTTAGTACCTAAGAAAGATGGTTCTTGGAGAATGTGTGTTGATTGTAGAGCTATAAATAACATCACTGTTCGCTATCGTCATCCTATCCCACGTTTAGATGACATGCTTGATGAATTAAGTGGTTCCACCATATTCACTAAAATTGATTTGAGAAGTGGATACCATCAGATAAGAATGAAAATAGGGGATGAATGGAAAACTGCATTTAAAACCAAATTTGGGCTGTATGAATGGTTAGTTATGCCTTTTGGTTTGACTAATGCTCCTAGTACTTTCATGAGATTAATGAACCATGTATTGAGAGCTTTCATTGGAAAATTTGTTGTTGTCTACTTCGATGATATCTTAATTTACAGAAAGTCTTTTGAGGAACATGTGAATCATATTCGGCAAGTCTTGGAAGAGCTTAGAAAGGAGAAATTATTTGCTAATCTTGAGAAGTGCAGTTTTTGCACAGACCATGTTGTGTTTCTTGGCTTTGTTGTTTTAGGAAAGGGCATAGAAGTGGATGAAAGCAAGGTGAAAGCCATCAAGGATTAGCCAACTCCAACAAATGTAAGTCAAGTAAGAAGTTTTCATGGCCTTGCTGGTTTTTATAGGAGGTTTGTGAGAGATTTCAGTATCATCGCTGCTCCTTTGAATGAATTGACAAAGAAAGGTGTTGACTTTAAATGGGGAAAATCACAAGAAAATGCTTTTCAAGAACTAAAGAAACGTTTAACTGAAGCACCATTACTTGTTCTTCTTGATTTCATTAAAACTTTTTAAGTTGAATGGGATGCTAGTAGAATTGGCATAGGAGGAGTTTTTATGCAACAAGGAAAACCTATAGCATATTTTAGTAAAAAACTAGGAGCTGCTCAACTGAATTATTCTGTGTATGATAAAGAATTATATGCTTTGGTGCGTGTGCTTAAAACATGGCAGCATTACTTATGGCCAAAATAATTTGTTATTCACTCTGATCATGAAGCTTTGAAATACTTGAAAGGACAAGCAAAACTGAACCGTCGTCATGCCAAATGGGTTGAGTTCATCAAAACATTTTCATACATTATGAAATATAAGTGAATCGCACATTGTCAATGTTGCTGCAAACAATGGTAAAAAAGAACCTGAAGGTTTGGGAGGAATGCTTGCCACATGTGGAGTTTGCATATAATAGGGCAGTACACTCTGCCACTAATATGTGTCATTTTGAAATTGTATATGGGTTCAAACCTATTGCTCCGATAGATTTGTTGCCCCTTCCATTGCACGAAAGAACCAATATGGAAGCCTCCAAGCGTGCTACATACATCAAGAAGGTACACGAGAAACCAAGGAAGCAATTGAACTCAAGGCAGGACGCAAGGCTGCAAGTATGAACAAACATAGGAAGAAGGTGTTATTTAAACCCGAGGACTTGGTGTGGATACACTTGCGCAAGGATCGCTTTCCTCAGTAGCGCAAATCAATATTGCTGCCACGAGGAGATGGTCCATTTCGTGTTCTTGAGAAGATCAATGACAATGCATACAAGATTGATCTTCCTACAAGTTATGGCGTGAGCAACTCCTTCAATGTTGCTGATCTCTCACCATTCACAAGTGAAGACACTTTAGAGTCGAGGACGACTCCTTTTCAAGGGGGAGGATGATATGACCATGCCACCAAGCAAGATGTCACAAGCTCCAAGTCAAGCTACACTCACTCAAGTTTCACCTACACCGACACCAGCCCAAGTCATCGATGGACCGATTACACGTAATCATGCAAAGAAGCTACAATAAGAGGTCCACGCGCTACTTTGTGAGATTATTTTAACATTAATGAGAATTATATACTACCTAAGTGTTGTACCTTGATTGTACTAAGGTATATAGAAGAAGATAAGGATGAATCTGACCCTGAAGAACAGACCAGTGCAAGTTCCAGAAGAAGTCAAAAACGGACCAGTGGAAGTCAAAAACGGACCAGTGCAAAGAAATCTTCATAACGTTTTTCTCACAAAAGCTATGAAGGTCCATGAGGACTTGTTGGAAAGCTTGACGAGTCTACTTTCCAATGAATCTAGTGGCGACCAGTTTGGAAACTCCATATTGCCTGCAGAACATAATTAGTACAGACTGCTCAGAAGGTCAACAGTCTATCGTGACAAAATGTTGGTACAACTTGCCAAGTAAAATTGTAGCAATCTATAATGTTTCATGATGGTTGGCATATATTGCTGAAAATCCCTTTGAGTCTAGTTTCACACCCAAGAAACGGTTCATCATTTGGACTTTCCAATAAAACGTTATGGTCAGTTTATTGGAAACTGCTCTGGAGGCCAACAGTCACGCGAAGCCACTTCGTGAATCCATTTCGAGGGGACCTTTCACATTGCCTTCCCTCAGAAACTCTATTTCGTTTTCATACCTATCTAGCAGGGCTGTTGCTAGTATAAATATCCCCTAAGACTCATTGTAATCGAAGACTTTCGATAATTGAAATACAGAATCCCTTTTGTTTAGCTGTGTGCTAACAAATATTCAGAGAGTGATCTCTACCCCTTTGCTCTTGTGATTTCCTCGCAGGATTACATAGGCGGTGGCTTCATCCGCTCCCAATTGGTGCTCCTACTCCCTTCAAGGTATTCCTTGATTGATTGTAGGTTATGTTGGTTGGTTCTTTGAGAGTGTGGTTGGGCGAATCCTTGATTCAGGTTGCCGGTTAAAGACGGTGGTTGGCTTTGAGTTTTATTTGCCAGGTTGCACTAGTTATCGCTGCTTGCAGCAAGTTATCCGGCTGTTCTTCAGCAAGTTATCAATGTTCTTCCTACGTCGTTGTTGACGGTCCTTAAGTACTAAAATTAATAATCAAATAAACATGGAAAAGGATCAATATGAAACAAACATCTAGAATTAGGGTTTTATCTGACAGAATTCCACGAGCTTTGGTGTTTATCTATTTCTGCAGGGGGTTATCTGAGAATATGGAGAGAAGGCCCACATGTCATGTTTACAACGAGATAATTACGTGCCGCGCAATTTTCCTCAATCTAGAAGGGTCCAGAAGCCACGGGAACGAACGAGAAGAGAATCGGGCTCGGGGGCAGGGCGCCCGCCCACCCCCCTTGGGTGCCTGCCCTGGCCAAGAGTTGGATCGGGACTCTCTCTCGGGACAACGCTCCACCGACCTAAAGGATCAATCTAACCGTACAATCTATGTCGGTTTGATCCAATGGCTCACGTTCACTTGAGGGGACTATAAAACCAGACCCCCTGGCCCCTGGAGGAGAAGAGAAGAAATCATTATTCAGAGGTAGCCATCAAAGTTAGGGTTTAGAGCTTCTCTCCCATAGAGAATTAGAATTAGCCACTCTCTAATCCTTCAAGTTTAGAGGTTTGATTAGATAGCAATTAGAGAAGTAGAGCACTACGCTCTGGATTCGGATCTTCGGTAATAAAGATTGGTATTATTCATATCTTTCTCTAATTCTTTGTTCTAATTGCATTATGTCTCTAATTATTATGTTCTTAGTTTGTTCTAATTCTATATTTGATATAGTTCTAATTGATAATGAGTTTATGTATATGTTTGCAAAGCGCTTAGCTCTTGACGCGAGGGAGTTACGTGATAGATCACATGTGAGCGTGGTGCTTAGATGTTATTTATCTACAAATGTATCCTATTGGTCGGGTCGTGTGGTAGTTCGCGATAGTGACAGCTTCGTTGATTCTTATATAGTCCACCCTCCGTTGATAGGACAGGCAGAACCGGTATTGTGGAGTAAGTCATGCGATGCTCTGATTTACTTTATCAATGTTCCTTATACATGAATGAAGAGTGTTTTATGCTATATATGGTCTTGTAGATAACTAGAGTAGATTATGACTTAGTAGTTAGTAGGTAACTTAGAATCCATTCTCTAGCTAATCTGACATCACCTACATATATGAGGAGTAGTCTATTTTCTAATCGCTGTGTTATCTACCCATGAACTTATAATTCATTATCATTATCTTTATGGTTTACCCCCTGCTAAAGTAAGTGACTGTGTGACGAGTTTCTCATTAGTAATCATGTTCTTGCAAGTTTATCTCTAGTCTATGCCTTGATAGATTTTGCCCCTTGATTTAATTTCATCTTCTTTAATTCTCTTGAGCAAAATTATAAATAACGATACCTGGA
The DNA here is from genome assembly GCF_000003195.3 of Sorghum bicolor. Taxonomy (NCBI): domain Eukaryota; kingdom Viridiplantae; phylum Streptophyta; class Magnoliopsida; order Poales; family Poaceae; genus Sorghum; species Sorghum bicolor. Next base: position 35,129,710 of record NC_012879.2, read on the forward strand.
ATACTTATCCTGGTGAAATGCTACAATGAGGTGTTTTATCTGTGCGCTTGCGGATAGAATAGATTATTTTCTAGAGAGCCTTTACATTTATAAATACCTTTGTACACTCTGGCACCATGCTGGGGATGACAACCTAGTATCTAAGTGGTGTTAGCTAGTGTCAACAGTCGTGAAGATCGGGACAACGTGTCGCATCACCTAGTGTCATCGCTGCAGCACCACACCAGCCGAATGCCCCAGGCGTTCGTCCTTCTGCTCCGCAGAACCATAATTACCCTTGTTATAATTGTGGTAAACCCAGACATTTTTCCAAGGAATGCCCCTACCATAAACAATATAAGCCCAACTTCCAAAGGCCGCGTGTCGGCCAACCTTAGTCGAGCCAGTTTAAGAATGTGGCTCAAAAAGGTCAAAATGCACAGAGGGGTAATCCCGCAAAGAAAGTTGGACAAGTTTTTCACATGGAGGTTGAAACCATACCGGAAGGCGAGCCGGTGATGATGGGTATGTTTTCTGTTGACAATCATCCTGCTTTAATACTTTTTGATTCCGGTGCATCTCACACCTTCATCAATCGCACCTTTGTGGTAAAGCATGACATACCCATCGGGGAAACTAAAGATCATTTCTGTATACAGTCGCTAGGAGGACGACTAAGTTCTAAGGAAATGGTCTATCAGATACCCATCAAATTTGGTGGGCATAGTTTTCCCACCAACATGATTTTTCTTAAGGATCAAGATATTGATGTTATATTAGGCATGAACTGGATGGCACAACGAGGGGTTGTGCTAGATATCCTACATAGAACTATCAAGATGCAATTGCCTGATCCCTACCTCTTAATCCAGCTAGCCACTCCAAAACAGGCAATTGAATAAGTTCATGCCGCCACAGAGAAAGGAGTTGAAGATATCCCGGTAGTTTGGTAATTCTCGGTTGTGTTTCCGGTGGACCTACCAGGTCTGCCACCAGACCGAGATGTTCAATTCAATATATAATTGAAACTAGGGACAACCCCAATTTCTCGAAGAGCCTATCGAATGGCACCAAAAGAACTGGCTGAATTAAAAACCCAATTACAAGAATTGTTGGAGAAGGGTTTCATTCAACCCAGTTCATCTCCATAGGGTTGCCCAACCTTATTTGTGAAAAAGAAAGATCAGACATTAAGGCTATGTGTGGATTATTGTCCCTTAAATGAAGTGACGATTAAAAATAAGTACCCATTGCCCTCATTAACTTGTTATTTGATCAGTTAGCCGGGGCTAAAGTATTCTCAAAAATTGATTTGAGATCTAGGTACCATCAAATCAAGATTAAGCCGGAAGATGTTCCCAAGATGGCTTTCACAACCCGCTACGGGTTGTATGAATATCTGGTGATGTCATTTGGTTTCACCAATGCACCAGCTCATTTCATGTACTTGATGAACTCCGTCTTCATGCCTGAACTAGACAAATTTGTAGTCGTCTTCATTGATGACATCCTGATCTATTCTAAAACAAAGAAAGAACACACAGAACATTTGAGGATTGCATTGACCCGTCTGAGAGACCATCAACTATATGCCAAGTTCAGCAAGTGTGAGTTCTGGCTAGACAAAGTTCATTTCTTGGGTTATGTATTATCAGAGGAGGGAGTCGCTGTAGACCCAGGTAAAGTAGAAGATGTCTTGAGTTGGAAGCCCCCTACTATGGTGCAAGAGGTCTGTAGCTTTTTGGGTATGGCGGGATATTACCGCCGCTTCATTCCTGACTTTTCAAGGGTAGCCAAGCCAATCACAACCTTGCTCAGGAACCAAACAAAATTTCTTTGGTCATCTAAATGTGATCAGGCCTTCCAAACCTTGAAAAGGCTGTTGACTACTACACCTGTGTTAGCCCAGCCAAATATTGAGAAGCCCTTTGATGTGTATTGTGACGCATCAGGAATAGGGATAGACTATGTGCTGATGCAGGAGGGTCGAGTAATTGCATATGCATCTAGGCAACTTAAGCCACACGAAGGGAATTACCCTACCCATGATCTTGAGCTAGCCGCCGTAGTACATGCCCTAAAGATTTGGTGCCACTACCTACTGGGAAACACTTGTCATCTATATACAGATCATAAGAGCTTGAAGTATATTTTTACTCAAGCTGAACTTAATATGCGCCAGCGAAGGTGACTAGAATTGATCAAAGACTGTGATCTTTAGGTGCATTATCACCTAGGCAAGGCAAATGTAGTAGTAGATGCCCTCAGTCGTAAGGCCCACTATAATTGCTTGATAGTGATGCCTAGAGATATTACTCTGTTCCAAGAGCTTGAGAACTTGGGAATAGAGATGACTCCACAAGGGAGTTTAGCCAATTTAAAGATTGACTCCAATCTCGAAACCTAGATCATAACGACACAAAAAGAAGATAAAGGCATGAAATACCTCAAAGAGAAAATTGCTAATAGAGCACCCACAGGCTTTAGGGTGGATGATGCAGGTGCAATCTGGTTTAAAAATCGGTTGGTAGTTCCCAAGGTACCTGAGTTACGTCAACAAATCCTAGATGAAGCTCATACCACAAGGTATTCCATTCACCCAGAAAGCAATAAGATGTATCAGGACTTGAAGCAGAGATTTCGGTGGACGAAGATGAAAATAGAGATAGCCCGCTATGTAGCCCAATATGACACTTGTCGAAAAGTCAAAGCCATCCATCTCAAATCTGCTGGAGAGTTGCAACCCTTGCCAATTCCCACCTAGAAATGGGATGACATCAACATGGATTTTGTGGTGGGCTTGCCTAAAAGGACAAAAGGCTTTGATTCTATTTGGGTTATTGTGGATCGTCTTAACAAAATGGCACACTTTTTACCTATGAAGACATTATATCCTCCTTCCACCTATGCCAAGATCTATTTTGATCATATATTAAGTCTACATGGGGTGCCAAAGATGATAGTGTCTGATAGAGGCACTCAGTTTGTCTCCCAATTTTGGAAATGCTTACATGAATCCTTGGGCACCAAGCTTCTATACAGTTTAGCTTACCATCCTCAAACAGGTGGGCGAACTAAACGAGTTAATCAAACATTAGAAGATCTATTGAGGTCACATGCCCTAATTTTTCTAGACAAGTGGGATGACTGCCTGCCTCTAGCGGAATTCTTGTATAACAATAGCTATCAAGAAAGCATTAAAATGGCTCCCTTCGAGGCACTATATGGTCGTCGATGTCAAACACTATTACACTAGTCTGAACCCGATGAAAGATGGTTCTTTGGGGTTGACTTGGTGAAGGAAACTGAAGACAAAGTCAAACAAATTCAGAATAACTTGAGAGTTGCTCAATCCTGACAAAAGAGCTATGCTGATAGAAGACGTCGACCCCTAAGATTTGCTAAGCGCAACTATGTGTATTTAAAAATATCCCCAATTAAAGGAGTGAATCATTTCGGGGTTAAAGGCAAGTTAGCACCTCGCTACATTTGTCCATTCCCAATCATCGACCGATGTGGACAGGTAGCTTACCGCCTTAAATTGCCTGAACGGTTATCCGGGGTACACAATGTCTTCCATGTATCCCAATTGAAGAAGTGTCTCTGAGTACCAGACCGGATCCAAGATTTTGAGGATCTGGAACTTGAACATGATCTTACTTATGTAGAGTATCCCATCCGATACTGGACCAAAAAGATAGAATTACCCGAAGAACAACTACCAAGTCGTACAAGGTACAATGGAGTCAACATTCTGAAGAAGAATCCACGTGGGAATCCGAAGACTATCTGATGGAGAACTTTCCCAAGTTTTATGCTTCTCTTCAAATTAGTGGCTAATAAAAACAAATGTGCTTTAAGGTGGATAAAGGTGTAACCAAAGACATGTACCTAATGTACGTGTATGTTTATAATGAGATGTTCTTCCCCAACCACTTGTCTTGTGAAAAAGCTAATGATAGATTAGCTTGACACATTTCCTTTTCCATTACTTACCCTAAGGCTTTAAATCTCGGGGACGAGATTTCTTTAAGGGGGAAGGGCTGTAACATCCCTGATGTTACGGATACTAAAACTGGATCATGTCATCATAAGCATTGAATAGCATATTTGTTGAGCACATCCTGGTGCATCAACTTAAAATAAGTTTCATTTTGTTGATTGTGCTTAGGGAATTAAAATGTGCTTATGTTGTGATGTGATGCTTGTGATGGTTGTCTAATCCCTAGATAAGGAGGGTTGTCGGGAGATAGCTAAGAAAAACCCTTAATTTCAACCCAAGTTTTTACCCCCTTTTGTGTAACTTAAAAACTAAGAAAAATTTGAGGATCAGTTCAAAAGAAAAGTTGTAGATCTTGTCAAAATGTACAACTTTAGTGTTTTGGGTTTTTGAAGTTTCAATACAAAATCCAAAGTAATTTTGAAAATACATATTTCCAGAAATTGCCCCCTTTTCCAATTTGAATCCCTAATTCAAAATCTCTTTGGAATCTTGAAAAGTGATCAAAATGAAAGTTGTAGAGCTCAATGAAATGACCAACTTTTATTCTGGGAGTTTTTCAAGTTGTTGAGAAAAATCAAAAGTAATTTTGGAATTTTTGTTCTGATCAAATTCAAATTGGAATTCCCCCAAATTGGAGTTTGAATTTCAAACTGTTTTATACAAATTCATACTCTTCCATTCAGAATCAGCTTTGGACCCTTAAAGATGTTTTGTAGCACTCAAAATTCTGAACAACTTTTGTTTTGACAGAAATTTGACTTCAATTCAAATTTTGGAAGTAATTTGCAAAAGATAGAAAAGGAGGGGATATGTCTTGCTACAGTGATCCGATGAGGATCACGGGCGCCTCTGCCCAACGTGGCCGCAGAGCATGCAGAGCCACGCGCACGCCCCCGCTGCCATGCAGCTGCTTGCTGGCTGTGTCACCGCACGACATGGACGCTCGAGACCCCTTCGCCTCGTCCTCTTGAGCGCTAATGCGGCCGGCACCACGTTTTCGCCATCCCAGAGCAAGAAAATACCGACGAACTTCCTTGCGAAATTCACCACACTCGTCTTCTCTTCGGCCGAATTGAGCTCCCCACCATCTCCGCCATTTCCTTGCGAACCGAGAGCACGCCGAGGAGAGCCTTCTCCCCTTTCCAAATGCTCAGACCACCTCCTTCCTCTCCAACTCCGCCCGACTTCCGCCGCGAGCCCCTTCCTCATGGTCAGGCCATCCCAGGAGGTATCAAGCTATGGTAAATGGTGTTAGAGCTCCACCTCGCTATCCCGTAGCTCATGCGCTTGCTCTTCTTTCTTGTGCACGAACAGGTTCGCCGGAACGACGTCACCAAGCTCGGAGCGCCCGCTCGAAGACACCGCCACCGTCGCCAGCACCCTCGGTTGCCTCTCCAACCTCGGTGACGTGAGCACCATGCTCCTTATCGCTCCTGGAAGCTCTCTAACGTGTTAGTTCGCGCTCTACCAAACTCTCACGGCCGGTCTACGTGCGACTAGTGTCGCTGTCCGCCATGCGTGTGGCCAGGGTAGGGAGAGAGAGAGGTAGAGCGTCCGTGGGAGAGAGAAAGGTGAAGCCGCTGCGCTTCTTCGCGAGGGCTAGGCCCCCACTAACGGCGGCCGGAAGCACGGCCGAGCTACCGGCGGGGTAGGAGACGAAGCTGACAGCGGGGCCCCGCTGTCAGCGACGTCGTGAGAGGGGGGAGAGGCGCGCGCAGCGCGCGGGACCAGATGGGCCGGCCTGCGGGCCGAACTGCTGGGCCTGTCACGGTTCCAAATTGGTTTTTCCTTTATCTTTTTATACTAAAAATGATTTATGTTTGACTTTGTGTAGAAAAATGTGTGCAGATCCATAAATGGTGAAAATATTTGAGTACGTTATATGCAGTGAGCATAACATAGGAAAAATACTAGGTTTCATTTTCTGATATTTTGAACATGTGTAAAAATTGTGTTCTTTATCTATTAAATAGAATTTCCATGATTTTTAGGGATTTATTTATGTGTCCAAAAATCACCAAAATTTGTGAGATGTCTCTGAGTGATATTCCCTGGCTTCACAAAAAGTTTGGTGGCATTTGGATAATGTTTGAATAAAATATTAATATACCCATATTTAGTAATTAAGTAATAATTCCAAAATAAGTAAATAATATTTAGCTTAATTTTCAAATTAGGATTTGAGTGATTTTGGGATTGTGTGATGACCTGAGGTCATTAACCTTAATGACCTTTGTCATTTAATTATTGTTTGGTATTAATACTTAATTACTGTCATTAATGCTTAATTAAAGATTAATTAAGATAAAAGGGACTAATAATTAATTAATTTAGAATAATTATGGATTAAGAAAAATCTTAATTTATTGCTGCAACCTCTTGGGTAAAAACACTAAAATAATAAACAACCTTTGATTACTGTTTTAAACTTGCTTTTGCACCGAGAAGGAAAGTTGTACTCTGACTCAATCCTTCTTACGTGTTGTCATAAGCATATCATGAGCATACTTCATTTTGTGTATAGTGCACGTGACCGAAGGAGCGATCGTTGAACCGAACCCCGAGGTTGGTGTTCCGTTCGAGGAAGTTGGAACCGAGACTTGGGAAGTCTCCGAGGAACTCACTCAGCCTTGCAACCAAGGCAAGCCCGGGATGCATTTAAACCTTCCTTGAATATTTTAAATCTTTTATTACTTGTGAATTAAAATGTTGCATTATGTAGTCAAGAATTGGGTTTAACCAACTTGTTGCATTTACTACCTTGATATTTGTTATCCTGTCCTTGGCACCTACTTGATGCTTAGCCCTACCTATTAGATAGGTTTTCAGCTATGAAAGTTTGAAGGGTTGTTGTGGAATACTTTTATTGTCAATGATGTTTCAACTTGAGACCAGTCGGTGGACTTGCTTTAAGAATGGAGTCTTAAAGTAGTGTCTCCAACTGTGTCGATTAAGGATTGGTCCGTTGATGGCCTGCTAGGTTGAGAATTTATAGTACTAGCCACTTGCCCTCGGTAAGCCCGGTCTTGTGATTCCTCGACGAGAGCGGCTACTCGCGCACTAGGCATGGAGTGATGGCGAGAGTAGCGTGTACCCTCCTAGCAAATGGGCTGGACGGAGGAGTACTGTGCTCTCGGGTGCCGCGAACCCGGTCAGATCTTGGGAGAGCTAGATTTGGGTTGACATATGCAAGATTTGGTTCTACGTATGTCGGGTGGTTAGGAACTCCAGCTAGATTGCTAAGCGATTCGAATCGTCGTTGCTCCCCGATTGGGAGACTCAATTCCTTCGACCCTCATCATAGTTAAATATTCAACTAAGTTATGAACTGGGGAAAAAGAAAATGTCTCATGGAGTTCGGATCCCAATTCCCAGACTCAGAGTGACATGAAGCTATGGCCATCGGATGAATAACACTTTTGTTAAGGACTAGGAATTCACAGACTTGTCTATGAAAAGCAACTAGATAGACTGTCCTCGAATTCCTCGGCCTCTTGAGGCGACTAATTTGAGGCTAAAACTTGAAAGTAAGGATTCACAATTAGTAAGCTTTTATGCAAAACAACTTGGCTCCTTGCTCAACCACTCCTTGTCTACCCTAAGCTTGCATTCCTAAGTTCTCCTCTTTTCCACCGGGTAAGTCTTGTTGAGTACTCCCGTACTCAGGGTTCTATAACCCCTGTTGCAGGTGAGGCACAGGAGCCGACTTGCTTCGGGCCCTATTGCGTGACTGTCGTTGAGGTTGACGACGATGAGGAATGAGAGTGACCTGTAGGCTGGGTCTGTAAGTTGTAATCCTTGTATTATGGTTGAGGTTGCTCCATTAAACATGGCTTGTAATTGTTGATATTTGGGAACGCAATAAGGAATTGATCCGCAAGCGCACGGATATCGGTGAGCACTTCACCCGGGAGATTATCCAGAGTATCGTATTTATTTTTTTACCACTAGGAGAAAGAGTGCTTCTGACTAACCTGGTCTATTACTACTAACCCTTTAGGCTACAAAGAATGAGTCTTGATGTGAGTGATGAATAGAGAAGACTACAACCGTAATCTCCTTCTAACCTTGGTAAGGATGATCTACTGTTCTGTTGGGGAGGCTAACGGAATCTAGACACCACAGAGGATGTTCAACCCGCACCTATAAACCCTATCCTTCCTGCTAACGAGATATGGTCTGCAAAGGTAACTCGGAATTGTCACGTTCCTCACTACTACCACGGTCTAGCTAGTCAGAGAATATCTATGAGTATCCTAGCCCAAACACCACGTCTACGCTAGAGATGATTATTCTAAACTCTACGCGAAGAGATTAAAGTAAACTCATAAACCAAAAGAACAATAAAACAAGAACTTACTAGAATTTAGAACTGAAAATACTGAAGAATCCTAGGAGCAAGCTTCGGGTTAGGAGAACTTGATCCCGCAGGTACAAACTCGGAGTAGACACCGACAGGCCGGGCTTCCTCCAATCTACACCTCCACTCTATCTCTCTCAATCTAGTAGAAACTAGAAGATCTATTTCTACTCACATTGGTTGCTAAGCCTAAAAAGAAATTTTATTTAGAGGAGAGGTATTCCTTCGAGGGCTCCTCTCAACTCTATGAAAAACTTGTCTCCTCCAGGGGCCAGGGGGTCTGGTTTTATAGTCCCCTCAAGTGAACGTGAGCTATTGGATCAAACCGACATTGATTGGACGGTTATCCTTGATCCTTTAGGTCGGTGGAGCATCGTCCGCGAAAAGAGTCCTGATCCAACTCCAGGAGGGGGCGGGAGCCCAGTGCCTGGCCCCGTTCGGCCTCCGCTTCCTTCCCGTGGCTTCTAGAGTCTTCTAGATGGTAGAAAATTGCGCGGTGTGTTGATATCTCTATGTAATCCCGACATGCGGGCCTTTCTTCCTTATTTCCTAATAACCCCCTGCAGAAACAGATAAACAACAAAACTCGTGGAATTCTGTCCGATCAAACCCTAATTCTAGGTGTTGGTTGCATATTGGTCCTTTCTCTTGTTTATTTGATAATCAAAATTGATACTTAAGAACCGTCAACAAGTACCCCCATACTTAGGCTTTTACTCGTCCTCGAGAAAAGGATGGTTAAGAATAATATCTGGGGTAAAACATTTTAAAACATTCTCTTCATACCTACAGGGTATTAAAATCCACTGTGTACTATAGTCAGGGAAGTATATGGTTAAGAGTAAACATCCTTTCTTCTCAATCCTGTCACTTGGAGTTTTTTTGTATATTTTTGAAAAGAAAGTTAGCATACCTTTATCCTCACAGGTTCTCTTAGATCACTCATTAACTTACTGAGGCTGTTTTAATTTGCAAAAATTCTCAAGCATACTTACTTTGCATTTATTGCCTGATCAAAACAGGATCCGAGGAGGGGAATGTCATACTCTTAGATCAAAGACTTGGGAAATTAAAATATTTGTCAACTCTTGCTGGCATATTGCTTATTAGAGGGACCATGGGCTATCATTTTCTTTTTTTTCTTTTTCTCTATTTTTTTATTTAAGTGGATACCGAGATACCCCTAATTCTACTGCCGGACACTTGTCCATTTTTTCTGTGACGTTATCGAGCACTTGCTCCTTTTTATTTCCTCGAAACATCCTTATTTTTGCATAGCCCATGCCTCTAATGCAATAATACTTCGGAAGAGTGAATCTTTCTAAATAAATGTCTTGATCTTAGGAGCATGATAAATCTCTCCACAAGGGTCTAACTCATTTTGAACAAACTCAATACAGAGTAGATAGCTTTTATAATCATAATTAATATTTTCAGTTTTAGTAGGCATGTAAAACACTGAGGATGGTAGCTAGAATTTTTGAATAAATTTTGAAATAAATTCTCCAAGCAACAATGATATCAAGAATAAGAAACTCATACTCTACCATCTCATATTCCACAATGACTTAAGTAACACAGGGTTTTTAAAATGATTTTTTTCAATAATTGCAGGTTTTCAGGAAATATTACAAAGTGAGATTAATGATGATTAGGAACATTTTAATCTTTTTAATTTATCATGTCGGAAACAATATTCTGCATAATCCAAGATATATGTATGTGTAAGGTGTGTAGAGTGTGTACCTAAATCGTGGAGTGGTGTAGTCGAAGTGTGTTTGGCATGTCAAGGGATCTCCCCCATACTTGTTTTCTGCTTTCTTGCACAAAAGTAAAGTAGAGACATACAAGACATAATAATAATAATAATAATAATAATAATAATAATAATAATAATAATAATAATAATAATAATAATAATAATAATAATAATAATAATAATAATAATAATAATAATAATAATAATAATAATAATAATACTCTTTATTAATCTTGAGGCATTTATTACAAATGACTAGTAGCAAACTGACAATAATAGTAACAAACTGATGATAGTAGTAAACCTAAACCGAATTTAAAGATAGATAATTAAGATGCATTGCCTCAAGATCTAATCTAGATAACTTAGCGGCGCTCTAATTCCTTGATCTTCTTATTGGCACTGGCAAGATCCTGCCTAAGGCCTAGTATAACGGTGTTGTGGTTAGAGAGCTGCCTAGTGAGGGAATTAACTGAGGACTGGAGGTCTATGATAACTCTGTCTAGCCTGCGAACGTCCTCATCAATATCTACTATAGTCTTGCGACGCTTGGGAGGTGTCTCAAAAGCATTGAGAGTGTGCTTCGGGGCTGCCTTTAGAGGGATGAAACGGACTTTGGCTGCTCTAATCCCTTCGAAGTAAGGCCTCTCCTCCTTCGTAGTGTAGCGGATACTGCTGATCTCGCCGCTCCGGTTGGTCTTGGCTCCAACGACCTTCTCATTGGGTCTAGGTGGAAGGATCCTTGTGTCGGTTGGCACCTTGATGGTGGTCTTCATCTTGGATGATGATCCCTTGAGGAGTAGGGGTTGTGGTGGTGCGGTGAAAACTGGTTGAGCATGGTAGGATTGGGCGGAGCTGCGCTGGCGTAATGGCATGGCTTCTAGCTGTCGCTCTGTGTTGGCCGGGACGAGAGCACGGGCGTCGGGGTCTTCCGCAGGCTCCATGTTGAGGTTGAAGGGAACGACTTCCCAATCATCGTGGAACTTCTCGGCCATGGGAGCAGCGAGGGGCTAATCAAGCTCTAATTAAAAAAGAAGAGAAGGCTTGTGTGGATTGGTGTTTGAAAACTGATGTCAGTGGTCTGTTTATATAGGGGTCAAAAAGTGCCTCTAGGGGTTGTTCGGGTTGCTCCCGTCCATGTGCGTGAGGAACTTTCCATCTGAGGGATTATTCGGATTACCATAAGTGTATTTTTCATAACAGAGAAAATCGGGACCAAAGGGGAACAGGGGCTGGGCGCCCGCCCACTTGATCAGGGCGCCCGCCCTCTCTCTGTCTCCTCTGTGGGCCCACTTCCTCGAGCGTGTTTCTAGATGCAAAACTTTTTAGGAAAATATATGTATGCCCCAAAAACGTTAGATTAAAACTGTCGGGCTCTAATTCTCCATGGGAAGGTAAAAATGGACTACGTCTATTTCTTCTAATTCTTTATTGGGCTCTAAAAACAATTTAAGACGTTGACCATGTACCTTGAATAATGTACCTTCGTCATTTTGAAGTGTGATAGCTTCGTGGGACGATGAATTGATCACCTTGAATGGTCCTTCCCATTTACTCTGGAGTTTTCCATGCCCGAAAAGCTTCACCCTCGAATTAAAAAGTAATACCTTATCTTCGGATGCGAACTCCTTCTTCTTGATTCTCTTGTCATGCCACCTTTTAACTCTTTCTTTATAGATCTTCGAATTGTGATATGCTTTCTCTCGCCATTCTTCCAATTCTGATAGTTGCATTCTTCTATGTTTTCCGGCGACATCTAGGTCCATATTCCATCTCCTTATGTCCCAGTGTGCTTTGAATTCTAGTTCAACAGGTAGGTGGCAAGTCTTCTCGTACACCAATTGGTATGGGGACATTCCAATTGGGATCTTGTATGCTGTCCGGTATGCCGAGAGTGCATCGGTTAACTTGTCTCTCCATGTTGTTCCCATTTCATTGACTGTCTTCTGAAGAATATTCTTGATTTGCTTATTGGAAGTCTCTGCTTGGCCACTTGTCTGAGGATGATAGGGGGTAGCGACGCTGTGACGGATTCCATGTTTTGATAGATATTACTTGAAGCGTTTGTCGATGAAGTGTGCTCCTCCATCACTTATTACTACTCTGGGAACTCCAAATCTTGGAAATATAATTTCTTCAAACATCCTCTTTGAACTGATGTTGTCGGCATGCTTGCAAGGTAATGCCTCTACCCACTTGGAGACGTAGTCAACTGCCACCAAGATGTACTCACACTTCTTTGATGGAGGAAATGGACCCATGTAGTCTATTCCCTAGACATCAAAGAGCTCAATCTGAAGGTTGTTGGTGAGTGGCATGGCATCTCTTGTGTTTATGTTTCCGTGTCTTTGACATGGCCCACATCTTCTGATATATTGCTTCGTGTCTTCATACATTGTAGGCCAGTAGAATCCACACTGCCAGATCTTTGAATGTGTACGGAATGCTCCATAGTGACCTCCATATGGTGATGAATGACATCTGTCGATGATCTTCCATCCTTCCTCAGTGGTCACACATCTCCTGAGTAAGCCATCAGAGCATACTCGGAAGAGGTATGGCTCATCCCATATATGTGAACGACTTTCTTGAATAAGCTTCTTCTTGTTTGCTCCTGGTGGTACATACCTTGAAACCATAAAATTAACAATATCTGCATACCAGGGGTCAGACCTGTTAATCCCGTAGAGCATGTCGTCCCGGAGTGAATCATTGATGGGGGTTTCCTGTGGATTCTTAAAATACATTCTAGACAAGTGATCAGCAACATAATTTTCTACTCCCTTTTTATCTTTTATTTCTAAGTCAAATTCTTGAAGTAATAAGATCCATCTAATCAGGCGAGGTTTAGCATCTTTTTTAGTGAGCAAATATTTTAGTGCAGCATGATCTGTGTAAACAATTATTTTAGCTCCAACTAAATAAGATATAAATTTGTCAATGGCAAAGACAACAGCCAGAAGCTCTTTTTCAGTGGTTGCATAGTTAAGTTGAGCTCCTGTCAAAGTTTTACTGGCATAAGCAATTGCATGATGCTTCTTTTCTTTAGTTTGTCCCAAATACTGCCCCCACAGCATAATCACTAGCATCACACATAATTTCAAAAGGCAACGACCAATCAGGGGGTTGAATGATTGGTGCAGAGATGAGTGCTTTCTTTAATAAATTGAAAGATGTTAGACATGCATCATCAAATTCGAAAGGAGCATCCTTGGGTAGCAAAAGAGTAAGTGGTCTAGCAATGAATGAAAAATCTTTTATGAATCTACGATAAAAACCAGCATGGCCAAGAAAGCTTCGAATTCCTTTTATATTCACAGGTGGAGGTAGTTGTTCAATTACTTCAATTTTAGCTTTGTCTACCTCAATACCTCTTTCAGACACTAGGTGTCCCAGCACTATTCCTTCTCTAACCATAAAATGACATTTTTCCCAATTAAGGACTAAGTGCTTTTCTTCACATCTTTCCAAAACCTTGTCTAAGTTTTCAAGACAACTATCAAAAGTTTTTCCATATACAGAGAAATCATCCATGAAAACTTCCATAATCTCTTCAATCATATCAGAAAATATAGACATCATGCATCTTTGAAAAGAAGCTTGTGCATTACATAACCCAAAAGACATTCTTCGGTAAGCATAAGTTCCATATGGGCATGTAAAAGTGGTTTTGCTTTGATCATCAGGATAGATCGGGATCTGATGATACCCTGAATATCCATCTAAGAAACAGAAGAACGAATGGTTCGCTAATCGCTCTAGCATCTCATCTATGAAAGGTAAAGGAAAATGATCCTTTCTCGTGGCTTTGTTTAGTTTTCTGTAGTCTATGCACATCCGCCTTCCTGTGACGGTGCGTTGCGGAATTAGCTCGTTCTTTTCATTCATAATAACTGTCATGCCTCCCTTTTTAGGCACAACTTGAACTGGGCTCACACACTCACTATGCGGCACAGGATATATAATCCCTGCATGCAGTAACTTTATAACTTCCTTTTTAACTACCTCTCTCATAGTGTTGTTAAGTCTACGTTGGGGTTCTCGAGAGGGTGAAACAGAAGGATCTGTTGGAATACGATGGGTACAAATCATAGGACTGATTCCTGTAAGATCTTGGAGTGAGTAGCCAAAAACTGAGTGATGTTTCTCAAGAATGGTCATCAATCGCAGAGTTTGCTCCTGAGTGAGTTTATCACTAATGATCATAGGAAACTCTAGATTATTGTTTAGGAAAGCATAGATAAGACCGGGTGGTAAAGTTTTAAGCTCTATGGGAGGTCTAGGTGTTTCTGCAAACTCATCTAAGGGTTCAAGTTCAGAAGGTTCGGCTTATTCTTCTATGAAGAAAGGAGTTTCATCTTCTAAGTCTGATTCATCTAAAAGCTCAAGAGATGCAGCCTTTACCTCCTCCATAGGATCAGGCAAAAGATATGACTCGGCCTTATTATTTAAGGAGTGTGAAATTGTTATTGGAAATTTAAAGGCTTTTCCAAAAGAAATGTGTAGCTTTCCAGTATGACCCTCATAAAGGAGACTTCTAAAAGGTTGGCCTATCAATAGGTCGAAGTCTCATGTATCAAAGGTATAGAAGTTCAAATGAACCATGGAGCCTTCTACTGTAAGAGGTAGGACATTAATAATTTCAAGACTGGGGACTAATCGTCTTGAAGATTTTTTTATGGCCTTTGTTGTGGGGGTTAAGAACAAGTTTTTAAATAGTTTAAGTGCAAAAGATTTAGACATGATGTTGATCCCCACAACAGGATTATAGAGAGCATCAAATCGATCAGAATTATAAGCACAGCGCATAGTTATAGAGGGTGTGTCCAAACGGATCACATCAGAGGAAAGCTCTGATTCCTCCAACCACTTGCTACTCATGACTGAGATAAGCTCTCTTAATTGATATTCACTTGGCAAACAAATGCTAATATGGCCGTTTTGGGGTCTGTTAGTAGAATGGTAGTTTGAAATGTTTCCAAAATCGGCAAAAAGATCAGATTCTATATCCAGCATGAAGTTCGGTGGTGGAATTTCTTCCTCTTGTGGCTCAGAACTTGGAATAGCTAAAGTAGATGAAGAATTTGGCAGAGTGTCTACTTCAGCTTTGTAGGTTTCATCATGAAGGGTATTATCCATCTTAGCTTCTAGGATTCTATCTAGGATCACTCTAGCTTCATCAGTAGGGATGCGAAAGAAAGAACCACTAGACATTGTATGTAGCATTTGTTTGTGATCTTTTTGAAGACCTCGAAAAAAGTGAAATAAAAGAACAGGGTCTTCAAGATTAAGGGTTGGACCAGATTCTAAAAGATCATAAAAACATTTCTAGGATTTTCCCAAAGTTTCATTATCTTTTTGTTTAAAAGATAGGACTTCGAGTCCAAGGTCGCCGATACGGTCGAGGGAATAGAAATCTAGACAAAAGTTGGCTCGTAAAACTCCCCATTCACCTCGTTGTTGACTTACCTTCTGACTGTACCATTGTCTAGCTTCTCCCCTTAAGGAAAAAGGAAAAAGCTTCCAACTTAAAGTTTTATCAGAAATGCCTTCAATGCGAAGACAATCACATGTTTGCTCAAAATCTCTAATGTGAAGGGTTTTCGTCTTCCTTTCCCGTAAAAGATAGGTTTTGAATCATGGCAATCAACCTAGAACTTAACTTATACTGGGATGTTTGGATAGGCTGTGATGACTCCCATGGTAAAAGGTCAGTTTCCGAAGGTGTTGCAAATTGGTAGATTGATTTAGAATCTTGGTTTTCCATAAGGTAAGAGTAAAGAAAATGGATAAAGAATATAAAAGATAAGAAAAAGATAAAAGTATAAATACAAGCTAGTAGTAAGACTCAAGGTTATCTTAGCAAACCGTCTTTCTCCCCGACAACGGCGCTAGAAATGCTTGTTGATATTTGGAAACGCAATAAGGAATTGATCTGCAAGCGCACGTATATCGGTGAGCACTTCACACGGGAGATTATCCAGAGTATCGTATTTATTTTTTTACCACTAGGAGAAAGAGTGCATCTGACTAACCTGGTCTATTACTACTAACCCTTTAGGCTACAAAGAATGTGTCTCGATGTGAGTGATGAATAGAGAAGACTACAACCGTAATCTCCTTCTAACCTTGGTAAGGATGATCTACTGTTCAGTTGGGGAGGCTAACGGAATCTAAACACCACAGCGGATGTTCAACCCGCACCTATAAACCCTATCCTTCCTGCTAACGAGATATGGTCTGCAAAGGTAACTCGGAATTGTCACGTTCCTTGCTACTACCACGGTCTAGCTAGTCAGGGAATATCTATGAGTATCCTAGCCCAGACACCACGTCTACGCTAGAGATGATTACTCTAAACTCTACACGAAGAGATTAAAGTTAACTCATAAACCAAAAGAACAATAAAACAATAACTTACTAGAATTTAGAAGTCGAAATACTGAAGAATCCTAGGAGCAAGCTTCGGGTTAGGAGAACTTGATCCCGCAGGTACAAACTCGGAGTAGACACCGACAGTCCAGGCTTCCTCCAATCTACACCTCCACTCTATCTCTCTCAATCTAGTAGAAACTAGAAGATCTATTTCTACTCACATTGGTTGCTAAGCCTAAAAAGAAATTTTATTTAGAGGAGAGGTATTCCTTCGAGGGCTCCTCTCAACTCTATGAAAAACTTGTCTCCTCCAGGCGCCAGGGGGTTTGGTTTTATAGTCCCCTCAAGTGATCGTGAGCCATTGGATCAAACCGACATTGATTGGACGGTTATCCTTGATCCTTTAGGTCGGTGGAGCGTCGTCCGCAAAAAGAGTCCTGATCCAACTCCAGGAGGGGGTGGGCGCCCAAGTCAACTGGGCGGGCGCCCAGTGCCTGGCCCCGTTCGGCCTCCGCTTCCTTCCCGTGGCTTCTGGAGTCTTCTAGATGGTAGAAAATTGCGCGGTGCATTGATATCTCTATGTAATCCCGACATGTGGGCCTTTCTTCCTTATTTCCTGATAACCCCCTGCAGAAACAGATAAACAACAACACTCGTGGAATGCAGAAACAGATAAACAACAACACTCGTGGAATTCTGTCAGATCAAACCCTAATTCTAGGTGTTGGTTGCATATTGGTCCTTTCTCTTGTTTATTTGATAATTAAAATTGATACTTAAGAACTGTCAACAGTAATAACACTTTACCTAAGTCCTACTTTGATGAACTATTTTTGTAAATTAAGTTATGTAATGCTTCCGCTGTTTTACTCCAAAATGCTACTTTGGTTACATATTGTCTGTGATACTGCAATGTCTTCACAATGAATTATCCTAGTGTTAATATGGTCACTTGCTATCCTGTGAGGGTGAGAAGAAGAAATTCTCGTTAATTGACCACTGCGGGTGGTCAGGATGAGTTCTGTTATTTCGCCACGGGTAGTAGTGGAATGGGTTTCCTGGGATGATCATCGGGCTTCTAGAGTAGATGGATCCCTAGCATCACCGTCAGAGGTCTTTGGGACAATGACACATGTCGGTGGGCCCAACTACTTAGGAGGTTCTGCCACATTGAATGAGGGCTGAACCAATAACAGTGTCATCGGTCGACAAGTATAATCTGAAAGGTTTTCCATGTTGAGGTGGAACCAGTACCAGAGGATTCATCAAATAATTCTTAATTTCATCTAGGGCCAACTATTGTTCAATCTCCCAAACAAACTCCTGATCAGCTTTCAATTTGAGCAAAGGACTGAAAGCCTTGATCTTACCCAACAGATTGGATATGAACCTCCTCATGAAATTAATCTTGCCAATCAAGGACTGAAGCTCGGTTTTATCGGTAGGAGCAACTACTTTGTTGATTGCATCAATGGATCTTCTACTAATTTCAATCCCTCTCTGATGCACCATGACACCCAAGAACTGGCCTACTGATACACCAAATGCACATTTATTAAAATTCATCTTTAAACCATATATCCTCGTACACTCGAGTATCTTTCGTAGATCGGCTAGATGCTTTATAAAATCTCCAGACTTAACCACAACATCATCAATGTAAATTTCCACCAATGTGCCAATGAACTCATGAAAAATAAAATTCATAGCCCTTTGATAAGTAGCACCAACATTTTTTAAACCAAAAGTCATAACTATCCATTAAAACAAACCAACATGGCCAGGACACCTAAAAGCAGTCTTGGGTATTTCTTCTTCAGCCATGAATATTTGATTTTATCCTGCATTGCCATCCATAAAGCTAATAATCCGATGTCCAGCTACAACATCAACCAGTAAATCGGCACCCGGCATTGGGTAGCCATCCATTGGTGTAGCTTTATTAAGATTCCTAAAGTCAATACACATGTTAAGTTTCCCATTTTTCTTGTAGACAGGAACGACATTGGAAATCAATTCAGCATACCGACACTACCGAATAAACTTAGCTTCAATTAATTTGGTTATTTTGGCCTTAATATTAGGAAGAATATTAGGGTTACATTGGTGCGCTGGCTGCTGATGTGGCTGAAATCCAGACTTGATAGGTAATCGATGTTGAACAATTGATCGGTCCAATCCAGGCATCTCAGTGTAATCCCAAGCAAAGCAATATTTATATTCTCTTAACAAATTGGTTAATTGTTGCTTACACTTAGAATCTAACTTAGCACTAATAAAGGTAGACCTCAGTCTATCACTGTTGACGCTTCTTAAGTATCGATTTTAATCATGAAATAAATAAGGAAAAGGACCAATATAAGGGCAATACCTAGAATTAGGGTTTGATCTGACAGAATTCCATGAGTTTTGCTGTTTATCTATTTCTGTATGGGGTTATCAGGAAATATGGAAGAAAGGCCCACACATCAGGAATACATAGAAATATTAACTTGTGCACCAATTTTCCTTGGCCTAGAAGGTTCTAGAAGTCACACGAATGAGCGGGAGGCCGAGCGGGCCCATAGGCAGGGCGCACGCCCAACCCTCCTGGGCGCCCACCCTCCTTTGCTGGCCAATCAGCATGAGTCTCGCGGATTATGCTCCACCGCCTCTGAGGATCAAGGAAAACCATTCAATCATGGTCGGTTTGATCCGACGGCCCAGATTCATTTGAGAGGGCTATATAAGCAAGGCCCCTGGCCCCTAGAGAAGGCAATCCCCGTTATTCATTAGCATATTTTCCAGAGAGGATTCAGAGAGAGAGGTTCCTTTAGGGTTCCAACCTCATAGGGCTTAGCTTCCAATGTGAGAGTAGAATTAGTTCTACTAGATTGAGAGAGATAGAGTGGAGGTGTAGATCAGAGGAAGCCTGGCCTGTCGGTGTCTACTCCGAGGTTGTACCTGCGGGATCAAGTCTCTTAACCCGAGGCTTGATCCTAGGATTCTTCAGTATTTCGACTTCTAAATTCTAGTAAGTTCTTTGTTTTATTGTTCTTTGATTTATGAGTTTACTTTGATCTCTTCGCATAGAGTTTAGAGTAATCATCTCTAGCGTAAATGTGGTGTTTGGGCTAGGATACTCATAGATATCTCCTGCAATATGGAGCATTCTGTACACATTCAAAGATTTGGCAGTGTGGATTCTACTAGCCTACAATGTATGAAGACATGAAGCAATATATCAAAAGATGTGGGCCATGTCAAAGGCACGTAAACATAAACACAAGAGATGCCATGCCACTCACCAACAACCTTCAGATTGAGCTCTTTGATGTCTGGGGAATAGACTACATGGGTCCATTTCCCCCATCAAAGAAGTGTGAGTTCATCTTGGTAGCAGTTGACTACGTCTCCAAGTGGGTGGAGGCACTACCTTGCCAACACGCCAACAACATCAGTTCAAAGAGGATGTTTGAAGAAATTATATTTCCAAGATTTGGAGTCCCCAGAGTAGTGATAAGTTATGGAGGAGCACACTTCATCGACAAACGCTTCGAGCACTATCTATCAAAACATGGAATTCGCCACAACGTCGCTACCCCCTATCATCCCCAGACAAGTGGCCAAGCAGAGACTTCCAACAAGCAAATCAAGAATATTCTTCAGAAGACAGTCAATGAGATGGGAACGACATGGAAGGACAAGTTACCTGATGCACTCTGGGCATATCGGACATCATACAAGACCCCAATTGGAATGTCCCCATACCAGTTGGTGTACGGGAAGACTTGCCACCTACCTGTTGAACTAGAGTTCAAAGCACACTAGGCCATAAGGAGATGGAATATGGACCTAGATGTCGCTGGAGATCATAGAAGAATGCAACTATCAGAATTGGAAGAATGGCGAGAGAAAGCATATCACAATTCGAAGATCTATAAGGAGAGAGTCAAAAGGTGGCATGAAAAGAGGATCAAGAAGGAGTTCGGATCCGAAGATTAGGTATTACTTTTTAATTCCAGGGTAAAGCTTTCTGGGCATGGAAAACTCCAGAGTAAATGAGAAGGACCATTCAAGGTAATCAATTCATCATCCCACGGAGCTATCACACTTCAAAATGATGAAGGTACATTATTCAAGGTAAATGGTCAACATCTTAAATTATTTTTAGAGCCCAACAAAGAATTAGAAGAAATAGATGTGATCCATTTTTACCTTCCCATGGAGAATTAGAGCCCGACCTTTTTAATCTGATGTTTTTGGACCACGTATAAATTTTTCAGAATAAAATTTGCATCTAGAAGCATGCTCGAGGAGGCGGGCCCACAGAGGAGCCAGGCATAGGGCGGGCGCCCTGAGGATGTGGGTGGGCGCCCAGCCTGTGTCTCCCCTCGGCCCCGGTCACCTCTGTCGCGATAAACTCATCTATGGATATCCAAATAATCATGCGGATGGTTTGTTACGCATGCATGGCGATGGGAGTAACCCGAGCAAATCCTAGAGGCACTTTTTGACCCCTATATAAATAGACCCCTGACGTCAGCTTGCAACACCAATTCATTCAAGCCCTCTTTCCTTCCTCAATTAGACCTTGCCTAGTTCCTCGCGGCTCCGATGGCCAACAAGTTCCACGACGATTGGGAAGTCGTCCCCTACGACCTCAACATGAAGCTCAAGGAAGACCCCGATGCCTACGCTCTCGTCCCGGCCAACACAGAGCGACAGCTAGTAGCCATGCCATCACGCCAGCGCAGCTCCACCCAATCCTACTATGCCCAACTAGTTCTCACCACAACGCCGCAGTCCCTACTTCTCAAGGGGCCATCAGCCAAGAAGGAGGTCATCGTCAAGGTGCCAGCCGGCATGAGGATCCTGCCACCCAGACCCAATGAGCGGGTCGTCGAAGTCAAGACCAACCAGAGCGGCGAGATTAGCAGCGTCCTCTACACCACGGAGGAGGAGAGGCCTTACTTTGAGGGGGTTAGAGCAGCCAAAGTCCGCTTCATCCCTACAAAGGAAGCACCGAAGCACGCCCTCAACGCTCTCGAGACACCTCCTAAGCGCCGCAAAACTATAGCAGATGTAGATGAGGACGTTCGTAGGCTAGACAAGGTCATCATAGATCTCCAGTCCTCGGATAACTCCATCAATAGGCAGCTCTCTAACCAGAACACCGTTATACTAGGTCTTAATTGTGATCTCGCTAGTGCTAATAAGATTAGTGAGTTAGAGCGCCGCTAAGTATCTAGATTAGATCTTGAGGCAGTGTATCTTAGTTATTCATCATTAGATTTGATTAGATTCGAATTAGATCTATTATTAGATTCAGTTCATTATTAGTCTGTTGTAATAAATGCCTCAAGATTAATAAAGATTATTATGTCTTGTGTGTCTCTACTTTATTTTTATGCAAGTAAGCAGAAAACAAGTATGGGGGAGATCCCCCGACATACCAAATGCACTTCGACCACACCACTCCACGATTCAGGTACATACTCTGCACGCTCGATTTACACACATATATCTTGGTTCGTGCAGAATATTGCCTCCGACATGATAAATTAAAAAGATTAAAATATTTCTAATCATGATCAATCTCACTTTGTGATATTTCCTGAAAACTTGCAATTATTAAAAATGTTGATGCAAAAGCTGATCTGCAAACACAAAGGGCTAATACCCGATTCAAACGTTAAGGCGTGCCAGCCGATTTGACCTTACTATCGGCAAAGGTGATAACTCGAATACTTTGGTCCCGACAACAGCGATGCGCCCGGATGCCATGGCCAAGAGGTATTCACGCGGAACTTGAGAATACGCCGAGCTTAAGTCGACGAACTCCTAAGAACTCGTAATGAAAAAGGAAAATATGACGAAGTCGTCGAAAAAGTAAATACTAGAATATGAGTAAAAACTTGTGTTTGATTGAGTGATTGATAGATCCATATTACAAAGCCCCCGGGTCTGCATTTATACCCTGCTCAAAGAGCTACAACCAGACACGACTAGAACTCGAATTCTAAATTAAACAGAATCTGTATACAAAATGATTTAAATAACTAAGGAAAACATAAAACCATCCTCCCGTGACAAACTGGGACACCTCCATAGGCCAATCGGCAACCTTCAGATTCTTCCTCCGTATCATCGGCAGACCCCCTCATTGTAGCCATCGGCACCGATTAACACTGACCATCAGCACAAACACATCACCACCTACGGACTTAGTCATATTCAGCCGTCCCTTCATCGGCAACCATCCTCATCGGCAACTTCTCCTGCAGACCAAGTATTGCTACCATATCTTGCCGACCTACACTCTACCGATCCTGGATACGTGTCCAAAAACGGTGTCAACACATGCCCCCCAATTTCGGAGTATGAAATCATTAATGCTCCAAAATTCTCTGCAGTAATGACGCCTTTCCGCAATTAATTCTCCCAATTTGGTAACCGACAGCCTTAATCCGAACAACCCTAGTCCGATTCCTCCGCAGATTCCTCAAAATCCTCAACTTCCCAAACGGACATCTCCACTTTAGTCGCCCATCGGCAATGTTACCGTTATAGAGAGCTGCCGATGGACCGATCAGGACGTCCTATACAATAAAGTATCTTATCTTCCCAAACGGATATCCCCACTTTATCCGTCCATCCGCAATATTACGGTTACAAGGCGCTGCCGATAGACCGACCAGGAAATCTCGCACAGTAAAATATCTCCAGATCACGACCGCTTCCTGTCAAATCACCTGCGCAATCCCTTGATTACCGTGCGAACAGTTACCATATCTTCCTGAGTATCCTCGGATTTTACGGATACGGCGAAGTGATAAGTCAGATTTACCCTTGCCCATTTTGTCCTATAAATAGTTCCTTCTCGGGCACTCCTCCTCCATCGCATCATTCTACAGTCCCAACTCCACTTTCCTGGTGGCGGCGCTGTTCGAGAGCTCCAAGAACTCCAGCGAAGCCCAACCTCAAAGTCTTCGATCACCCTTTTCGTGAAGAGATGGCCATCAACTTCGTCGTTCCCGAGGTCAGTTCATCACCTTATCTCTTGTACCTTTACCATATCCCCGTTCATTCGCAATTTATTTTACTAAACATTCTTCTTTTTTCTTCTTTTGTTCTTCTTTTTACCTTCAAAACCATTAGGATCTGTCCAATAAAATTGTCATCCCTACCGATCATCCACATCTCCAATGTCTTGGCCCGTTAGGGGATCCATATCCCATCGACCTTATCAACGCAGAAACAAACAGAATCCCCTTTAGAGCCGAGATCTTTTCTCTGGATCTGTGGAAGGATACCTTTCGTTCCTAGCCCAGTCCTACCGTGGGATGGAAGGATTGGTTCTTGAGAGTCAGCCACTCAAATGAAGTCCAGTAGGGTGAGAGAAAACTGGATCAATGCATCACGTTGTCCATTGCCGATATGCATAGGAATGAGTCATTGCTGATAGCTGCATCGTATTTCTGGTCGAACACTCTTAACGCCTTTGTCTTTGGTCACGTCCCTGCTTCTCCCACTCTTGCCGATGTGCTTATGCTCACCGGCTTAGATGTATCCACTACCGATAATAGTCACCTGTTTGACACCATGCCTAGTGCCAAAGTGGAAACTCGTGCTATCGGCGGCTGGTCTAGATACATTCAGAAGTATCGTAGAACGGGGCCTGTTAACATAAAGGAGCAAACCACCTTTCTGAACATGTGGCTAGAGAAATTCGTGTTCTGCGGTCGATCGGCAGGACCAACCTCTGTCTACCTATCGGCAGCAGAGAGATTAGCCAATGGTGGCCGATTTCCCCTCGGCCGATACCTGCTTGGCTCTGCCTACCACCTCCTCCACCAAGTAGCCAGAAGACTTCTGCTCGGCCAGTCCATCGGCAACCTAGGAGGACCCTGGTTTTTCATCAATATGTGGCTTAGCCTTCACATGCACAAGCGTCGTGAATTCAACCTCTTCACACAACGCTTCCCCAGGGACATAGCCGAGGATTATGAATTAGATGAAGAAGAATCGGCAACTCGCCCTCCTCTGAACTTTGGCGAGGCTGTCATCGTTCTGCCTGGCACCGGTGGCAACGCAGACCAGGTCAGCTGATTCTTCCAGACCTTGTACGAAGGCCTGACCAGAGAGCAGCGAGCGTGGATGCCTTATGAAGATCCACATACCATGTTTCCTTTGGTTTTCCATCCATTCAATGAGGCTCTCAACAAGGATCATGATGTGATGATGGTACTAATCACTCCCAGAGCTATACTAGTGAATTTTTTTGGCAGTGGGAAAGCTTCCAACCAGACTTATGAGTTCTACAACCCATCGGCACTAGCCCGTCAACTCGCTTTCGGTCAGCTACCGATTGCTCTTTGTTATGCCAATGTGATAAAACCTAGGGAGACCATCACTAGCCTTCTTGAGTGGACCTGAGTAGCCCAATTGCCACCGAATGCCGATACAGATGCAGATCTATCAGAGTGGATCCTAGTGTCGGTGTTTTCCCCACGGGGGGTCACACCAACGAGTGATTTTGTATGCGTGCTCCCTTTTCCAGATGGTGATGCAAAAAGACACAAAGATTTATCCTGGTTCGGGCAAGAGAAGGCCCTACGTCCAGGGGGGAGGAGAGTTTGTATTATTTTGCACCTAAGTGCTTGTACAACGGTGAATACAAGTGTGGTATGGAATGAGGTGGAGTATGGAAGTTCTACTGTGTATGGGTGTAGTGTTGCGTGATGTCTTGTGTTCACTCCCGAGTCTCACCTTTTATAGTTCCAAGGAGAGACCTAGGGTACATGTATAGGTGTCACAGTAGGGGTCGATAGAGGCATGGCGCGCTGACCTACTCGAGATCTCTGTACCGGCGTGGCCTCGAGCCGTCCCGTCCTGGTAGCTTGATGATGATTACGCGTGCCCTTATATCCCGCTCTGTACGCCGTCTTGGGCTGGTTTGTCCGCCGCGCGCCTGTACGTCATGGCGGCGAACGTGTCGGAACGGTTGTGGTGTTGTCATTCGACGCCCAACCCTTCCCCAGGAAGGAATTATGTCTGGTCGAGGGTCGGAAACCGGGTAGCGCCTCGCTATCCAGAGTGTTGACTTTAGATGTCTCGAGGGGGTCTTGATTAGACGTTCCACCCCTGCTTCCCGCGTCCTGACATGTTCTGGGTTGTTTGGGGGGAAAGCTGCAAAAAGAATGACTGGACGGGTGCCTGCTCCCTATCACGCTTCCCGTGACTGGCGTGTTAGGTGGGAAAGTGACAGGCGCATTAAATGCCCTGGCTCCCGTGCGCGCGTCACGCGGCGGGCGGCGTCCTTGCGCTCGACGCCTCCTGATTCGCTCGAGCCTATTTCCGTATTTTACGGTAGTTGGCGCTCGAGCCCTGATCGATTCGCTCGACGTCCTTTCCGTCTTCGAGGCCGCGGTCGTCGATGGCTGTATGCGCAATCGATTGGAGCGTCGAGTTGAGGGCCTCGATCTGTGTATGGGTAATCTCGTTATGTGCATCAGTTAGGATACCACTTACTGATACCCTCAACAGTAGCCCCCGAGTCACCATTTCAGCGCTGGCGCTCGAGTGGAGGCTGTATTCCGTGCTCGAGTTTCTGTGGGGGCGCGCGAGCGACCCCACGGGGTAGCCCCCGAGCCCTTGGAGGAGTTTTTGACTCCTTCAAGGGTTATATTGCCTAAACGCTGTCGACACCAGTGGTGGAAAGTTTTGATTGGCTCGTTTTGTGCAGAGGTTTAGACGTACTCTCGGTAGAGCGAGCGTCATCCACCCCAGATTGAGTTCCTAACGGGTAGTCTAAGTGAAAACCTGTGCCCCTTTCGAGGGGGTCAGTTGTAGCCCGGAGGCGTTCTCATAAAGCGGGGTCGACGTAGTCGGGGATACTGGTCTCGTTCGATAGAGTCCAGCGGCTCGATGCCTCCCGTCGGGGGGATTCCTCTCAACTGTCTCGACCTTGCCTTGGACATCCCCAGCGAGTCTTCGAGGCGGGCCTCGATTTTCGACCACTCGCTGTTGATCCCTGACTCTGGTGCTCGAGATCGGCTGTCGAACCCTTTCGGCGGGTCAGCCTGCGACCTCTTGAGGCTTTCATGGGCGCGTTCCTTGGCTTACAAGGGAAGGAAGAGGCCGTGGCAGTTCACCTTTTCGCCCGTTGGGCGCGCCTTTTCAGGCGGGAGCCGTTGCGACACGGTACCGGCGTAGAATTCGGAGCGTCCCGTCTATGAGGAGGAAAAAAGACTGTTAGGCGGCGCATTTATGCGGGGGTACCTCATTTATCGGATCTGTCCGCTGGTGGGTTGCTGCCTATAAATATCCCGTGGCATCGCCGCCGTTCTCCCTTCCGCCTCCTGTCTTCATTCTTGCCTTAGTCCTCTCGTCGTCTTAGCTCTCTTGCCATCTCACGCGCACGAACCCCCTCGAGCAGTAGCGAATCCACCCTCCTTCCGTCCAAGATGCCTGTGAGACTCATCGCCGCCGACGACTGGCGCCCGTCGTTGATGACGGAACGCCGGTTGCTAGGCTTGAGAGGGAGGGACTCCTGCGCCACCGCACCTCACTGTCGTCGCCGGAGTGGATCGCGCCGCCACGGACCACAGGGAACCCAAGCCGCCCAAGGGCTACGTGGTGTCGTTTGCCAAGTTCCACCGCCACGGCCTGGACGCTCCTCCGAGCCGCTTCATGCGGGCGCTCTGCCACCATTACGGGGTGGAGCTCCAGCATTTCTCCCCAAATACCATCACCATCGCGGCGGTCTTTGCCGCGGTGTGTGAGGGCTATTTGGGGATGATGCCCCACTGGAAGCTGTGGCTCCACCTCTTCAATGCCCCTACTGGAACTACAGGCGTGAGGAAACCCATGCGGGCCGGGTGCCTCAACCTGGTGCTGAAGACGAAGAAGACGGAGAGGCCACGCGAGTACATCCCGGTGGGGTTGTCATCGAACCACGCTGGTTGGGACTCCCAGTGGTTCTACCTGAGGAACGACGATGGCCTTCTCCCTGCCTACATCGGCCGCCTGATTACGGAGCGCCCGGACAACTAGACATACGGCGTCGTCCAAGACCACCAGTCGTGACTCGACCCCCTCCTCAACGCCCTGAAGAAGCTGCGCTTGGAGGGCCCATCCGCTGCTCTCGTCCTCTCGGCCGTCCATCATCGGAGAGTTCTCCCGCTGATGTCTCGGCCGCTGAGGATGGATGAGATGGGGCCCGGCGTTTCCTCCCGGGACCTCGAGGCATGCCGGATGTCCAACGAGGCTCTGGCGGACGACAAAGCCGCAGCCCGGGTTAGGGCGGCCATTGTCGGCAACTTTAAGCCGGAGCACGTCAATGGCTTCCCCATGAGGCCTGATGAGGGCTCGATTGACCTGGTATGTTACTTTCTTGTACATGGCTTTGATTCTGGATTTCCTTCAATTCCCTTTTTAAGCTGGCCTTTGTTCTGGTAGGGATAGATCAATGTCCGGTCCTCGAGGCGTCCAGTAAAGGAGGACGAGGTCGACCTTGACAAGCGGCGCCAGTCCGCCGAGAAACAAAAGTCCGCCAAGGACTCTAAGAAGAAAGGGAAGAAGAAAAGGAACCTCGACCGCCAAGCACTAGAGGCGCGTCGAGCTAAATCTAGGCAGAGGGGCGGGCCTGAAGAAGAATCCACCAGTGAAGATGACGGTGGAGATGGTGATGACGATAGCGACGACTCCGAGGGGATGGCGTCTCGTCTCGACCGGATCCTCGAGGGTCCGCCTTGTGGTGACATCGACGCCCCGCGGACGAGAGCGCCAAAGGAGGGGCCAGGCGGATCTCACCGCGCTCGCGCTGACACTCCTCCCGTGCCTGCGTCAAGTCGGGCCGTCCCGCACCACCAACCTCCCCCTGCACCAAAGGCGGGTGGCCGGGCTAAGCCCAGGCGACGGGGCCGTTGACCCGTGGCCGCGCCGTGGCCTCCGAAAAGGGGGACGTCGACCGCAGGAGCGCTAGCCCCGGCACTCGCCGATGGGAGATGTCGGACCAAGGCCCGCGCCTGCCCGTGCGGGGCCTAAAGTCTCGATGCGAGGTGGTTTGAGGCCCACCGGTCGGGGTACCGGCAGGCGAGCCATTCTCCCTGTGGGGTAAGTTCTTCGACGCTGAGATCCTCATCCTTCTGTTTCTTTGTGTTTCTTCGCATAACGGTCTCCCTTATGCCCGTTTCTCTTTTCTCAGGTTGAAGCGGATGCTTGAGCAGGCCCAGCCTTCAATGGCAAAAAGGCTCAAGGTGGGAGCGGCTTCCAAGGACTCAGGTTTGTAGCCTATTCCCATTGTCATGGGATTTGTGTTGCTCTTATGTTGGCCATCATAATGACTGACTTTTGCTTTTGCGATTTATATGCTCCTCCGACCCTCGACCCCCGACTGGCACCGAGAGTGCCCCGCCCCGTCCCCTGGCGGGTGAGTCTGTCCCGCCGTCGCCAAAACGGGCTGAGGCGCCTCAGCCCCAAGGGCAAGGGGGAGCCCCCGAGCCTCCCCGATCGGGGGTCGAGGGGGATCCCATTACCATAAGTGATGGGTCTGGCGGTGACGGGACCTCGAGGGATGCGCGTTCTATGGACGAAGAGGCCCAGACTTCTCTCGTCACAAGACGGATGCCCTGGCCTGCTGGGCTTTGCTCCATCGAGGAGCAGAAGAAGAAAGAGGAGGAGGAGTGTGAGCAAGAGACGCGGCGGCAACTGCGGGAGCAGGACCGTCAACAGGAGCCGTAGGAGCTCCAAGAGCTGTAGCCGTAGGGGGACTAGCCGTCGGAGGAGCCGCTCGAGCCTCCTCCTCACAGTCCGCCCCAACCGGTACTACCGGCACCGCAAGAGCCCGGGAACCAAGAAGAGGGTCTGCCGGTTTTTGGCCCTCTGACCCCAGCGTGGCTCCGTCCAGGGACGCCCGCCGCGATCCCAGCAGAGTCGGGGCGGGCGGACGGCGTGGTGGCGCTCGCCTACATGATGCGCACCCCTGTCGACCCTGAGTCCGAGATCAGGAGGACGATCTACGGCATGGACGGGATCGCCCCGGGATTCCTCTGGGAGCGTCGGTCGTGGGAGGACCGTATTCCCGCCGAGGAGGACGAGGCTGGGACGTTGGGCGGAGGCGGAGGTAGCGAAACGGGCACCTGGAAGACGGTGGATGACGACAGGCGGTTCCCCTCCCTCGTCGACTTGTTCCTGTGCCATGGAGGGTCCCTCGAGACCGTCGAGGAACTCATCCGCGGCGTCAAGGCACGGGCCGACCAGGAGATGGAGAACTGGTGCCCCGATCGGATCCGCATCCGGGCTTCCACTGATCCGTCCGAGCCCAACATTTTTCTGGACGATCGGAAGGAAGCCGAGAAGTGGGAGCACGTCTAGGAGCTCCGCCTCTGGATGAAGCACATGGTGGGGCTCCTATCGGACGTTGTAAACAACAGACTCGGGCCGGCCTACTTTGTAAGTCTCCTAGTCCTTTAATCTTTATGAAACTTGTTGGTTTTTGGGTTCTAACCGCTCGATCACCGGCTCGCAGGACCTGAAAGAGACCTCCCGCATTGAGTCAAGCTTTATTCACGCCACGAGAGGCGGCTGGGAGCAGCTCCCCATCCTCAAGGACCAACTCCTGGAGTCACAGGAGGAACTCCTCCAAGCTTACAAAGAGCTCTTGGCGCTCAAGGAGGAGAAGAAGGAGAGGGAGGCTGCCCTGGCCGAGGCTCGAGAGGCCTCAAGGAAGGCTGTGGAAGAGGCTGTGCTGCTGAGGGAGTGGGCTCTGACGGTCTAGGAGGCTGGGTCCAAAGCCCGGGAGGAGGCCCTGTCCTACAAGAACGTCATTGCTGACCTAGACAAGGTGAAGGGCCTCCTCAAGACCGACCTGGACTCCCTCCGAGAATCCTTCCAAAGGATGAAGGTGGAGTATGTGAACAGCGAGGTCGCCAGGGGCGCCATGGAGGAGGCAAAACAGAAGGCCCTCGAAGACCTCGAGGCGGAGCGGGCTCGACCCCACAGCCTCTCTAACGACGTCGATCGTCTGAAGAGGGCACTGCTGGAGAAGGAAGGAGCCATTATGCAGGCCGGCAAGGCGATCGAGGATCTGCGCGTCGCCAACACCGAGCTGGCGCGCTCCAACAGGGAGGTCGAGAGGGCCAACACCAATTTGGTTGGTGAAAACACGGCTCTAGAGGAGAGCATCTGCGGTACGTTTTCTATTATCGAGTTTCTTTTCTGAGGCGTGTTTGGTGTTATCTAATCTACTCTCGTTGATCCTCGCAGGGCTCAAGGATGAGCTGTTGGCTGCCCAAGTCGAGGCCCGCTCCGTCAAGACCCAGCTCGAGGGGGAGGTCGCCTTAAACGGTCGCCTAAGGACTGCGATAAGCGACCTCTCGGCTTCCTGGGAGCTCGAGCCTGTTGACGAGTCAAGGGAGGAGGCTCGGGGCGATGCACTCGTCGACCAGCTATGCTGTCTTGGAGCTACGCTGAGGGACCGGGTGCGGGACGCCCTCCCGTCGGAGTGAAGCGGGCGATAGCGGTAGTCTGCTCAGGCTTCTCCTACGACATGGAGGTGGTGTCCCACGGCTTCATCACCGACATCTCGAAGACTGATGCGGAGAACGAGGAGAGGCTCCACGCCTTGATCGACGACGCAGAAGTTCCTAGAGAGAGGTTGGCTAAGCTATTCGAGCCAGAGGTACTTCCTCCTAAGACTAGCTCAGGCGCGGGTGAGGATGGTGAGGGCCGAGACTCGGACTGAGGCCTGCGAGCCTAGTCTGGGTGCCTGGGCCCCTTGTATAGTACTCTGTCAATTTGTATTTAAGTAATATCTTTTAAGTGGTTGTTAAATGTTTATCTGTCTTTCCGCTCGAGGCTCTTTTATTTCCATTTGCACCTATGTTTGTATTCTTCGTTTGATCTTTTGTGTAAGGCGATCTCGGTTGCCTCAAGGGTGGGGAAGCGAGTAGAGTTTCCGTAGTCTGGGGGCGTAGGAGTACTTAGGCTCGTCGTCTCTCAGCACTTAAGGGGCTCGAGGTGCCTCTACTACTTGACCATACGAGATTACTGATAGGAAAGAAGGGTTACTTGGTTTTTTTCGATACTTGGGGGGGGTCACCCCCCTGCTAGCCCCCGAGGGGGTATCGTCTATGATGGGTCATAGTCGGTACTCCCTTCTGACGTCGAGATTTTAACTTGTGAAAAAGTAAGTTGCTCGAGGGAAAGACTTTATTTATTCATGCATTCATTTACAAGGCCTTGGTACAGAATGTACGTAGGAAAGTAGAGCTTTGAAATTCTAGGGGTAGAATCGACGTAGCTGTTCGATGTTCCACGCGTTGGTGAAGATCACCCCCTTTTCATCTGTGAGTTTTTATGTCCCTGGCTTCAAGACCTCGGCCACCACGTATGGGCCCTCCCAAGGTGGAGTCAGCTTGTGGCGTCCTTGATTGCTTTGCCGCCATCGTAGGACGAGGTCGCCTACGTTTAAATCCCTCTTGCGCACGTGCTTGTCGTGGTAGCATCGAAGTTTCTGCTGGTATCTGGTAGAGTTGAGGAGGGCCATGTCTGGAGCCTCCTCGAGTTGGTCGACCGCATTTTCTTGAGTCACTTTATTTGATTGCTCGTTGTATGCTTTGAGCCGAGGGGATCCATACTCGTGGTCTGTTGGGAGCACAGCCTTAGAGCCATAGACCATGAAGAATGTGGTGTACTTTGTGGCCCTGCTTGGCGTTGTCCTTAAGCTCCATAGGACCGAGGAAAGTTCCTCGACCCATTTCTTGCTGAATTTCTTCAAGCGATTGTAGATCCTTGGTTTGAGCCCTTGCAAAATCATGCCGTTGGCACGCTCGACCTGGCCGTTAGGTCGAGGGTGGGCCACTGCGGACCAATTCACACGGATGTGATGCTGATCGCAGAAGTCCAAGAACTTCTTGCCGGTGAACTGAGTGTCGTTGTCAGTGATGATGACGTTGGGAATCCCAAACCGGTGGATGATGTCGGTGAAGAAAAGGACGGCCTGCTCGGAGCGGATGTTGGTGATGGGTCGAGCCTCGATCCATTTGGAGAATTTGTCGATGGCTACCAATAAGTGGGTGTACCCCCCTTTTGCCTTTTGTAGAGGCCCTACTAAGTCGAGCCCCCATACCGCGAACGGCCATGTGATAGGGATCATCTGGAGAGCATGGGCAGGCAGGTGCGTCTATTTGGCGTAGAATTGGCACCCATGGCACGAGCGTACGAGCTCGACGGCATCAGCTACGGCCGTTGCCAGTAGAAGCCTTGTCGGAAGGCGTTCCCCACGAGGGTCCGTGGAGCAGCATGGTGCCCACAAGCCCCCGAGTGTAAATCCTCGAGGAGTTTCTGGCCTTCTTATATGGTGATGCAACGCTGCAAGACCCCCGTCGGGCTTCGTCGATATAGCTCTTTGTCCTCGCCATAGATTACGTATGACTTGGCCCGTCGAGCAATACGGCGGGCCTCGGATCGATCTTCCGGCAGCTCGCAGCGGATCAGGCAGTCGAGGAACGGCGTGCGCCAAACGAACGGTCGACCGGGCCGCTGTTCCACTTCCATTACCTCAGCCGCCATTAGTAGTGCTTCGACGGTGTCGGTTTGCTGGATAGGAGCGGGCTCGATGCTAGCCCCCGAGCCCAAGTCGATGGATGGCTCATGTAGATCTCTTGAAAACGCGTTAGGTGGGACCGTGCCTCGAGTCGACGCGATCTTGGCGAGTTCGTCGGCTGCCTCGTTGTAGCGTCGGGCGACGTGGACGAGCTCGAGGCTGTAGAACTTGTCCTCGAGTTGACGGACTTCCTTGCAGTACGCCTCCATTTTTGGGTCGTGCCAGCTTGAGGTCTTCATCACTTGGTCGATGACGAGTTGGGAGTCGCCTCGAACGTCGAGGCGTCGAACTCCAAGCTCGATGGCGATCTTCAGACCGTTGACAAGGGCCTCATACTCTGCAACATTGTTGGATGTGGCAAAATGTATCCTGATGACGTACCTCATATGAACGCCCAGGGGCGAGATGAACAGCAGGCCCGCCCCAGCTCCCGTCTTCATGAGAGACCCGTCGAAATACATCGTCCACAACTCTGCCTGAACTTGAGCCGGGGGGAGCTGGGAGTCAGTCCATTCCGTGATGAAATCCACTAGGGCTTGTGATTTGATAGCTTTTCGAGGTGCGTAAGTGAGGGTCTCGCTCATGAGCTCGACTGACCACTTTGCGATTCTTCCCGTTGCCTCCCGACTCTGGATGATCTCTCCCAAGGGGAAAGATGAGACCACCGTGACAGGGTGCCCGAGGAAGTAATGCTGCAACTTGCGTCGGGCGAGGATTACGGCGTAGATTAGCTTCTGGATCTGTGGGTAGCGCGCCTTGGTCTCCGAGAGCACCTCGCTGACGAAATAGACTGGCCTCTGGACTGGCAATGCATGCCCCTCCTCCTGCCTTTCGACCACTACTGCTGCACTGACGACCTGGATCGTCGATGCAATGTACAGAAGCAGAGGTTCTGCGGGTTGAGGCGGGACTAGCACTGGTGCAGAGGTCAGCGTTTTCTTCAAGTTATCGAATGCTTCCTCGGCCTCTAGGGTCCAAGAAAAACGCTCGACTTTCTTCAGAAGTCGATATAGTGGCAACGCCTTTTCTCCCAACCTCGAGATAAAACGACTCAGCGCCGCTAAGCATCCTGTGACTCTCTACATGCCCTTGACGTCTCGGATTGGCCCCATTCTTGTGATGGCCGAGACTTTCTCGGGGTTGGCCTCGATGCCGCGCTGGGAAACGATGTAACCCAGGAGCATGCCTCGAGGTACGCCGAAAACGCACTTCTCGGGGTTGAGCTTGATCTGGTTGGCGCGTAAGCAGCTAAAAGCGATCTCGAGGTCCTGGATCAGGTCTCCCTGTCGCTTTGACTTGACGATGATGTCGTCGACATAGGCCTCGACCGTCGACCCTATGTGCTTGCCAAACACGTGGAGCATGCAGCGCTAATATGTGGCTCCCGCGTTTCGAAGCCCGAACGGCGTGGTTACATAGCAATACATCCCAAAAGGTGTGATGAAAGATGTCGCGAGCTGATCGGACTCTTTCATTTTTATTTGATGGTAACCAGAATATGCATCAAGGAACGAAAGGGTTTCACATCCTGCAGTAGAATCAACAATTTGATCAATACATGGTAATGGAAAAGGTACTTTTGGACATGCTTTATTTAAACTCGTATAATCGACACACATCCTCATTTTCCCATTCTTTTTCTTAACTAGTACAGGGTTTGCTAACCAGTCGGGATGGTGAACCTACATGATGAATCCGGCCATCAAAAGCTTATGGATCTCCTCGCCAATAATCTTGCGCTTCTCCTCGTCGAATTGGCGCAACCTTTGCTTCACTGGCTTGGAACCGGCTCGAATATCCAAGGAGTGCTCGGCGACTTCCCTCGGTATGCTAGGCATATCCGAGGGACTCCATGCAAACATGTCGGCGTTGGCACGGAGAAAGTCGACGAGCACAGCCTCCTATTTGGGGTCGAGGTCGGCGCTGATCGTCAGCACCTTGCCGTCAGAGTTGTTGGGGTCGAGCGGGATCTTCTTGGTTCCTTCCGCCGGCTCGAAGCTGCCCGCGTGGCGCTTGGGCTCTGGAGCCTCAGCGGCCAGGGCCTCGAGCTTCGAGGCAAGCTCGGTGGAACTCTCGACCGCCTCCCCATACTTGACGCACTCGACGTCGCACTCGTATGCATGCTCAAAGGAGGAGCTGACGGTGATGACGCCCTTGGGCCCGTGCATCTTTAGCTTCAAGTAGGTGTAGTTGGGGATAGCCATGAATTTGGTGTAGCCCGGGCGCCCGATGATGGCGTGGTACGTGCCCCGGATTCCCACCACCTCAATGGTGAGGGTTTCCTTTCTGAAATTGGTCGCTGTGCCAAAGCAGACCGGTAGATCGATTCGACCTACCGGCAACGCCTTCTACCCAGGAACGACGCCATGGAAGCCTCCGGCGCTTGGTTGGAGCTGCGACCTGTTGATGCCGAGGAAGTCGAGGGTCTCGAGGTAAATGATGTCCAGGCTGCTGCCACCATCCATCAGCACCTTGGAGAGTCTGGTGTTGACGATGATGGGGTCGACAACAAGCGGGTAGATGCCGGGGGCGACCACCTTGTCGGGTGGCCCTCTCGGTCGAAGGTGATGGGGTTGCTCGACCAGCTGAGGTACTGGGGCACCGCCATTCTTGCCGCAAAGACCTCACGGCGCTCCCTCTTGTGTTGCCTTGCGGTCAGCTATGTCGAGGGCCCACCGTAGATCATGTAGCAGTTGTGGACGGCTGGGAAACCGTCGTCGTCTTTGTCGTTCCCCTTGTCATCGTTCTTATCCTTCTTTGGGTCGTCGCGCGCGTCCTTCTTGAACCCCAGACCGTCAAAATGCTTTTTCAGCATACGACAGTCCTCGAGCTTATGGTTGGCTCCTCCCTTATGGTAAGGGCACGGCTCCTTCAGCATCTTATCGAAGATGCCCACCTCTGGAGGACCTCGAGGCCTTTTGCGTTCCATGGCAGCGACGAGATCGTCGTCGAGGTCTTTCCGCTGGAACGGGCGGGTTTTCTTCTTCTTCTTGTTCTTCTTGAGCCCTCGACTAGGGCCCTCATCATCATCGGCGGGCGGCTTGCCCTTCCTTCCTTCACAGCTGAAGAAAGCGCCGACCGCTTCTTCTCCCGCAGCGTAGTTAGCCACTACGTCCATCAGCTCGTCGACGGTCTGAGGGCGATTCCGGCCCAATTCCCGCACCAAGTCTCGACTGGTGGTACCAGAGACAGGCTAGGATGACGTCATTGTCGGGGATGTGCGGCAGCTTGCTTTGAGAAGTGTCGAGCGTTCTCTCGAAGAGTTTCCCCTGACCTCTGCTTGCATTTGCTAAAGTCCCATGAGTTGCCCGGTCTAATGTAGGTTCCCTTGAAGTTGCCCTCGAACACCCTGACCAAATCCACCCAGTCGTGGATCTGATCGGCTGGAAGCTCCTCGAGCCACCTGTGGGCGGTGTCGGAGAGGAAGAGCGGCAGCTATCTGATGATGGCTCCATCAT
Organism: Sorghum bicolor; assembly: GCF_000003195.3. Classification (NCBI taxonomy): domain Eukaryota; kingdom Viridiplantae; phylum Streptophyta; class Magnoliopsida; order Poales; family Poaceae; genus Sorghum; species Sorghum bicolor. The sequence continues at coordinate 35,166,235 of NC_012879.2, forward strand.
CTCCTCGTGCGCCTCCTAGCTGACAAGCCAGCCTGAAGTCTGCCAACCACAGCTCTAGTTTGGTTTTGCTGTTGTATTTTGCGATGCTGGTCGGGGGTCAGAACGGACTGGGCAGCGGCGTGCTGCGGATTGCCCTGCTGAACACCCGTGGGCCTAGTGGCTCTGGGGCCATCCGGTCCTCGTCGCTGTCGTACCTCCCGCCGCGATGGGCGCTATAACCATGCTCTTCCGCGTCCCCGTACCGACGTCGACGGTTCTCTTCAATGTCGCGTCGCGCATCGTGTCGACGTTGGTTGTCAGCGGGGAGGACGAGCGTGGTCTTTTTCCCTCGAGGGGGCGACTGCTAATGGACCGACACCTCCTTTTCGTTTTGGCCTGGCTCATTGCGCCTTTCGGTGGCCGCTCCTCGACGTCGAGAAGCCGAACTTTCGGCCTGCTGAACTGCCGCCACCTGGGGCAGAGTCTGCACCTCGTCCCGGATGCGCCGCGCTTGGGAGTTCGATGGCTCTGGCATGTTTTGCAGCAATATTGTTGCTGCCACAACGTTCTGGCCTGCTCGAGGGAAACGACTGACGGGCTGCTGGCATTGCTAAATCTCAACGTTCTTCAGCCATGAATATTTGATTGTATCCTGCATTGCCATCCATAAAGCTGATGATCCGATGCCCAGCCGCAGCATCAACTAGTATATCGGCAACTGGCATTGGCTAGCCATCCATCGGCGTAGCTTTATTGAGATTCCTGAAATCAATGCAAACTTGAAGCTTCCCATTTTTCTTGTAGACTGGAACAACATTGGAAATCTATTCGGCATACCGACATTGCCGAATAAATTTAGCTTCAATGAGTTTGGTTATTTCGGCCGTAATATCAGGAAGAATATTAGGATTACATCGGTGAGCTGGCTGTTGATGTGGCCAAAATCTAGACTTGATAGGCAACCGATGTTCAACAATTGATCGGTCTAAACCAGGCATCTCAGTATAATCCCAAGCAAAGCAATCTTTATATTCTTTTAACAAATCGGTTAACTGCTGCTTACACTCAGAATCTAACTTAGTACTAATAAAAGTAGGTCTAGGCTTATCACCACTACCTATATCTACTTCTACCAAATCATCGGCCGATGTGAATGTAACACCCTAAAAATTTATTTTCAAGATAGTATTCAGTTGGCATAATTATATGAATTATCTGAGAATTGTTTAGGCAAAATAACAATTTTTGGAATAATTTAAAATAAACCATAAGGTCTAGAAACATGAAATGTTGCATTCATGCTGGTGCATAATATTTTGATTGATTCTAAGACTAGGCGGTTTGGTTTAAAAATCAAATTGAAAGGAATTTATACAAATTTATAGCTCTGAAAAATATAAAAGAGTTTTCTCTTATTTTTATTTCCCTTCAGCAAATCTGGCCCAGCCCCAAACCCTGGCCGGCCTAAACCCCGCGCCCACCCCTGGCTTTGGGCCGTGGCGGCCCAGCGTCCCGCCCCTCGCCCGCGATGCGCGCGTGCGGCCCAGTGGCGCGGCCCGCTCCATGCGGTCAGCCCGCGCGCCCTCCCCCTCTTCCCCCTCTCACTGCGCAGTGGGGCCCGCGTGTCGGCGCTCACCCTTCCCTTTCTCTCTCGCTGCACCGTGGGGTCCGCTTGTCAGCGCCTTCCCCCCCTTCTTCCTCGTTGAGCCGGGAGCGCGCGGCGGCATTGAACGCCATCAATCCCCCCTTCAAGCTCCGATTGATGAAGGCCATCAATCGGCCATCAAGCCGCCTTGATGCCGGGCTTAATCGCCCGAGCGTTCGCCCCATCAGTGCCCCTTCACGCCCTATAAAAGCTCGCGGCCGAGTCCCCTTCTCCCCCTTCCGTTCGTGAACCGAGCTCGATTTTCCCCCAAATTCTCCGTCCCGAGAGCACGGTGGACGCTGCGAGCTTGCGCAGCACGTTCGTCTGACGATACCGCGGCCATAGGTACACTTTCCCCCTGCCCTTCTTCACGTTTTGGCCGAAACCGAGCTCACCGTCGCCATTTTTCTTCTCCAGTCCGCCTCGCTCGTGGCCACACTGCTGGGAGCACCTTCGGACGCCGCGAACGTCTTCAACGGAACCGCGGTACTCCTACGTTGCTCCCCGTGTTTTCAAACGTGAGTTAGAGCGCTATACCGCTGAACCCGAGGCTCTCTGAGGCCGTGGAAATGGCGCCGCCACGGGGCCGTCGTTCCGACGAGCTTCCCGTCCTTATTTGTGCTCTATCAAGTTCGCCTCGTCGCGCTGGTCGTTGTGGTAGTTTTGCTTTTGCTTGGCGCGGCCGGGAACGAGATTTCGGCGAGCTCCGAGGAGCTCACCTCGTCGGCGGCAATGGCGCCGCCGTGCTCGGCCTCGGCCAGGCGAGCGCCCTGCCTCCCTTCTTTCTGAACCGCCCGATCAGATCCCAACGGCCCAGATTACATACCCCTTCGGGGTTATGTAACCGGTGCACCGTGGACCATGGTCGCGGTCCACGAGCGCACGGCCGGCCGGTCCACGCGCACAGTGGTGGACCGAGCCAACCACCGCACGCCACATGGCCCCCTGTCGGCCAGCGACGCGGTCAGCCGCGGGCCGCTGGAGATTTTGCACTTTAACCCCCCTGTTTCAAGCAAATCAACCCGCGGTCCAACCCAGTTCAAAAGTATTTCTTTTTAATCCCATTTTCTTTTGTTCTGAACCCTGTACTTTTATATAATTGTGCACGCGGTCCAGACCCGTTAGAAATTCAATTTTAATTCTTATAAATTCGTTTTTGATTCAGTTTATTCATAGAAATGCCATTCATTTTGTTTTATGCATAACTTTCATGTTTTAAATCCGATTAGAGTGATTCTTTCACTCATGTGTTCGTAGAAATACGTAGAGTAGATTTATATACTTTTCAGTCACTGTTTTCACTGTTTGGTATACTGTTCTAATAGAACTCTATTTGTATGCATGTGATGATTGGACTGGATGCTTGATTGGTGTTTGGATAGCGAATAGAAGGTGATTAGGTTGGGGTGGTTGAGGAGCAGTTTGTGGAGCTTTACTAGGAGGAAACTTTTGAGGAAGGCAAGTGTAATATAGGCTTCCTTGTACCTATGAATATTATTTAAATCATACATATACATGTGTCTAAATTGAATTACCTATAAGGACCCTACCTAGATAATTTTTGTACCACAAATCCTTGTTACCCATGGGAAGGTGTGCATTTATTTAGGTTGTTACTTGCTACGCTCAAAACCCAAGTTAATAAATTAATCTGACTAATTGGTATATGCAATGTGATAAAATATGTTCTAGTAACTTGGTTCAGGGGGCTAGAGCTTGGGTTTGAAAGCTCTAGGTTCCTCTCCATAAGGACTTAATCCTGAAGCGGCCACCCAGGAGGACACGTACAATCCCGAGAGTCAAATGGCTCTGACCTTAATCATATAACTAGTATGTCTCTAGCAATTTAGTAGTTACCGAAAGGCGCTAGAGGGGGGTGCCTCGTGGTGTATAGACGTCACTCCTACCTTGGTGTGTACAGTGCCGCGACCACGTGTGCCTCTTGAAGGAGGTCGTCTATGCACACTTGCCACTGAAACCTCGCGGCTACTAATTTGTTAGGGTGACTAGTGAAAGGCTAAGTAGTGGAACCCGGTCACACTTCCTCGGTAGAAGTGGTGCGGGCCTTGCAAACCCCGACACTAGAGAACCACGGCTCGGGGGTAAAGTTGTACAATTTCTGCAGAAATCTAAAACCTGTTATAGCAGCCGAGCTCTCGGTCATGAGCGGCCTGGATCCTTCTTGGTTAGCGGTTACTTGGTTATACTTGGGAAATGTAATAACTTTGATTAATTCTTATGTAACCAGGGATGGTCTCTCATTAAAAGTAGTAAGTCTTGGTTAATAAAATATGACCAACTAAAATGCTAACCGCTGTTAAACCGAGTCAAGCCTTTGAGCCTTCATATACCCGTATGTTATACTTGCTAAGCATGGTGCGCTTACACTTGTTTATATTTCAATGAAAATCCCAGATGGGTAACAGATGTGTGTACTGAGGAGTTCCCTGAAGATGTCCAGGACTTCTAAAGAGCTGGTGTTCACCAGTTGGTGTCCCTGTGGCAACAAGGGCTTAGCTTCCCGCTTTATGTAATAATGTTGCCAATGAGCAAGACTTTGTGAGATGTTTAAGTTGAATATGCGATGTAATAAAGTACTTTACTTTGATATATTTACAATTTGTGATAATATGTGTGTTTGGACATCCTGGGCGCACATATTTGAGTACTTGGTTTTGTTATCAAAACTGGGTGCGACAAATTGGTATCAAAGCTTAGCCTGACTGTAGGACGATCAGCCTAGTTAGAAATGGACTTTTTAGGGTCTTGAGCACTTATTTTACTAATTATTTTCTTATAAAATTATTGCTTATAACCTGCCTAATATCTATTGAGAAAATTATTTTGTTCTAATCCTCATATAATTTCTTATAGATGGCCCGTACCAAGTGGACAGCTCGCAAACGTGTCATCATGCCCAACAAGAGGACAAGGTTCACTCTAGGCAAGCGTGTTCCCCCGCATCTGGTTGAAGCATTGAGAGACATGGAGGAAGTCATGATAGAAGAACCTGTTGAGGATGAGGAAACCGAAGAGGAACCCATGGAACAAGATGAACAAGAAGGGGCAGGTAATCCAGATGATGGAGAAAGTTCTGACAGCTCCGACTCGAGCAACCATGGCAGTGGTGGTGATGATGGTGATGGTGATGGAGATAGCCAAGATCACCATGCCGCACTCTTGGCAGCCACCTTCATCGGCAACTTCCCTGTAGACTAATTACCGTTGCTTCATCTGCCGATCTATACTTTATTAACACCATGTACGCGTCAAAAGATACGTGTCCAAAAACGGTGTCAACACATGCCCCCCAATTTTGAAGTATAAAATCATTAATGCTCCGAAATTCTCTGCAGTAATGATGCCTTTCCGCAATTAATTCTCCCAATTTGGTAATCGGTCATTAAATCCGAACAACCTTGGCCCGATTCTCCTGCAGATTCCTCGAATTCCTCAACCTCCCGAACCGAACCTTTCCTCTTTATGCGCCCATCGGCAATATTACTGTTAGAGGGAATTGCCGATGGACAGACCAGGAGATCTTGTACAGTGAAATATCTTCAAAATCATGACCTCTTGCTGTCAAATCACTAACGCAATCCCTTGATTACCGTGCGAACAGTTTCCATATCCACCTGAACACCCTCAGATTTTACGGATGCGGCAAAGAGATAAGTCAGATTTGCCCCTGCCCGATTTGTCCTATAAATACTTCCTTCTCCGGTGCTCCTTCTCCATCTTATCATTCTACAGCCTAAAATCTACTTTCCTGGCGGCGGCACCACCCGAGGATTCCAAGAACTTCAACAAGGCCTTCTTCACCAATTCCCCATGTCTTCAATCTTCTTCCTTGCGAGGAAATGGCCATCAACTTCATCGTTCCTAAGGTCAGTTTACCATCTTTCCTTTTCCACATTCTTGCCGTACTCCTATTCATCCGCAATTCCTTTTACTGAACACTCCTTTTTCTTTTTCTTCTTTCTTTTATTTTCAAAAACTTTTAGGATTTGGCCGATAAGATCGTAATTCCTACCAATCAACCTCACCTCCAATGTCTTGGCCCGCTAGGAAATTTAGATCCCACCGATCTAATAAACACAGAAACAAATAGAATTCCCTTTAAAGCTGAAAACTTCTCCCTAGATCTATGGAAAGATGCCTTCCGTTCCTGGCCCAGTCCTACCAAGGGATGGAAGGATTGGTTCCTGAGAGTCAGCCATTCAAATGAGGTTCGATGGGGCGAGCGGAAGTTAGACCAGTGCATTAGATTGTCTCTTGCCGATATGGAGAGGAATGAGTCACTGCTAATTGCTGCTTCATACTTTTGGTCAGACACGCTCAATGCTTTTGTGTTTGGCCATGGCCCTGGTTCTCCTACACTTGCCGATGTACTCATGCTCATCGGCTTAGACATATCCACTGCCGATAACAGCCATCTATTTGACACCAAACCCAGTTCTAAGGTAGAAACTCGCGCTATCGGCGGTTGGTCTGGGTACATTCAGAAGTACCGAAAAACAGGACCTGTCAGTGCAAAGGAACAGACCACTTTCCTGAATATGTGGCTAGATAAGTTTGTATTCTGTGGCCGATCGACAGGACCAACCTCTGTTTACTTATCAGCAGCAGAAAGATTAGCCAATGGTGGCCAATTTCCCCTTGGCCGATACCTGCTCGGCTCTGCTTATCACCTCCTCCACCAGGTAGCCAAGAAACTTCTACTAGGTCAAACATCGGCAACTTAGGGGGTCCTTGGTGGTTTATCAACATATGGCTTAATCTCCACATGCACAAGCTCCTTGAATTCGACCTCTTTGCACAACGCTTCCCCAGGGACATAGCCAAGGATTATGAATTAGATGAAGAAGAGTAGGCAACTTGTTCCCCCTTAAACTTTGGCAAAGCTGCCATAGTCTTACCTGGCACTAGTGGTAATGAAGACCAGGTTAGCCGATTATTTCAGACTCTCTATGAAGGTCTGACCAGAGAACAGCGGGCATGGATGCCTTATGAAGATCCAGACACCAGATTTTCCCTGACTTTCCATCCCTTCAATGATGCCCTCAACAAGGATCGTGATGTGATGATGGCAATTATCACCCCAAGGGCCATACCAGTGAACTTCTTGGGTAGTGGGAAAGCCTCCAATCTGACCTATGAGTTTTACAACCCATCAGCACTAGCTCGCCAACTGGCTTTCGGTCAACTGCCGATTGCACTTTGCTACGCCGATGTGGTAAAGCCGAGGGAGACCATCACCAGCAATCTTGAGTGGATCAGAATAGCTCAACTTCCGCCAAACGCCGATACAGATGTCGATCTATCGGCTTGGATCCCAGCTCTCTTCATTACTCAGGCATACAAACAGTGGTGGGAGGAGTGGAAAGAGCATTTGTTCTGCAGATCGGCCCTCACATACCGTGGCATGATCGACCCCAAATACAAAGTCCCCGATAATACTGTAAGCATTTTAACCGATGTTTCAATCCTTTCACTTTCATTTTTTATCGGCAACTTACTTTCTTTGTTTTATACAGGTCGATGATACACCACCATCAGTTAACAGAAGTGGCAGGCCGATTGAACTCCTTCCATCGAGCCCGATCTCTTTGATCGGCAACAATGCTCCGAGCTTGGCGGCTTTAATGCACCGGGGTGTGCGTTTCAAGAAAATCACCACCAGGCGAGCTAAAACATCCCCGTCAGTAGCTGCCACTACTTTGGCACAAGCTTTCAAGGTAAATTCTTGAACTCTTCAACTTGTACCGATTCCATTCTTACATTTACACAATTTTTCAGGACACATCGGCTAGATGGGAACTTCATCGGTAACTTTTACTATTTCAACCAGAACCTCATCAATACTCTGTTACACTTGTACTTATAAAACTTTCATTGTTATATCAGCAAACTAGCAAATCGGCAAAGACCAGAAGTACCAAAACGACTGCTGATGCCTCCCAGTCCAGCCAAGCAAAGAGAAAGGGTCCCAAGAGTACCAAGTCACAAGTGAAGCATCAGAGAACAGCAACGCCTCCTCCTCCTCCTCCAAGGTCACTGATCCCTATAGAATCGTCCCCCTCTTCTCCAGAAGCTCAGACACATCAAATACCGTATCCCCCTCAACCACAAGAAGAACCTCAGCCAGAGGGAACATCGACCGATGTACACGAGCAAACTGTTTACCCAGTGAGCTCAATCATAGCATCGTTAGTTTCCTCCATTCAGACAAGTACTGCACCCCCTCAAGGTAACGTACTTTCTATGAAATTATTGCCGATGAACCTACCTTTCCATCTTATAATTACCCTTGTTAATTTTCAGCTGACATTGTTCCATTGGCAACTCCAGCCGATCAACCCATAGTACCATCGGCCTCAGCTAGCCACAGGCGAGAAATTGCCCTGAAACAGGTAAGTTACCCGATCTCTATTTCTATCATCACCAGCACTTGATCATCAAATAACTTATTTCATCTTGTTTTTCAGGAACAGGACTCTCCCGACAGCTTGTTCTCCTTTGCCATCGAAATTTCTGAGGATGAAGGCGAGGAAGCAAGCTCTTCTCAAGCAGTTGGAATTTCATCGGCAGAGATTAGATCAAAGCTAGAAGATCTGTCGGCCCTCCTTCATCAAGACACAACCCAACTAGTTGACGACTCCGATCCAGCCAAGGCTCTATTCAAGGTTCTCAAAGGCCAAATTCCTGCTGATGCTGAGGAGATTCTCTGCAAGGCTGCTCATTTGGACAGTCGACAGCTCCAGTACCAAAAGGCCACTCAGCGCCTTGCCGATAGAGCTGCTCACGCCTAGCTTTGAGAGGAGGTACTGAAAGTAAAGCACCTTGCCGGTGAAAAACATAAGAGCATCAGCATTCTGAAATCCTCAGGAGATACGCTGAAGCAAAAGATCCCCTATCCATCAGCAAAGAGGGAAGCCCTACTGGTAGAACTTGAACAAGTAGAAGAGGCCCTGTCCCAAGCTAAACAGGAAGAAGGTCAGCTGCCTAAGATGATCAAGACCCTTGAACAAGAGCGAAATGTCCAGGCTCGCAAGGCACTGCAGATGAAGAAGAAACTGAGACCGGTGGAAGGCTCTACCGATGAAGATATCAAAGAGATAGAAGAAGCCAATCAAATTCGCCTGCGCGCTATATCGGCCATCCAAGCCTTGCTGAATGCATGAACTCTTTATCGATGACATGCTTTGCTCTAGAAACTCCTGAACATTTTGGTCTAGCCGATAGGACTGTTATCGGCACCCTTTTAAAACATTGAGTCCAGCCCCAGATACACTTTGATCCAGCCGATAGGAATGTTATCGGCACTTAAACTTTCATGCATCAATCCATATGCTAGGATAATATTTCTTTAAATATTTGCCATTCAATGCTCTGGGAAATTCAACTCCTTAAGAGTTTCTAAAATATAGGCATTGCCAGGAGCAGATCGATTTACCCGATAGGGACCTTCCCAATTAGGAGACCACTTCCCAAATTTTGAACTTTTAGTCCCGATCGGTAGGATTAGTTTCCATACTAAGTCTCCATCGACAAATTCCTTAGCCTTTACCTTCTTATCATACCATCTGGCAACTCTCTTTTTATTTTCTTCTATACTTATCAAAGCCTTTAGCCGATGCCCTGCTGAATCATCTAACTCGTCTTTCATCAAAGTAGCATAATCATCGGCAGCCAACTGGTCTTGAAAAGATAGTCGCCTTGAACCGGTTTTAATTTCCCATGGCAGTACGGCATCGTGTCCATACACCAACTGATAGGGTGAAACTTTAGTTGACCCATGACATACCATCCGGTATGACCATAAAGCTTCATTCAACAATGTATGCCACCTCCTAGGATTTTCCTCAATCTTTCGTTTGATAAGTTTAATAATTCCTTTGTTAGACGTCTCGGCCTGTCCATTAGCTTGAGCATAATAAGGAGAAGAATTCAACACTTTAATCCCCATACTGATTGCAAATTCATCAAACTCGCCCGATGTAAACATAGTACCCTGATCGGTAGTAATTGTTTGAGGAATACCAAATCGGTAAATAATATGCTCTTTCACAAAATCAATCATATTTGTTGATGTAACTTTTTTCAAAGGAATAGCTTCAACCCACTTGGTGAAATAATCAGTGGCAACTAAGATGAATTTATGTCCTTTGTTCGACGGTGGGTAAATCTGGCCGATTAGATCAATAGCCCATCCCTGGAACGGCTAAGGTTTAATAATGGGATTCAAGGCCGATGCGGGTGCCCTTTGAATATTACCAAATTTCTGACATCCTTGACATCCCTTGAAATATTTAAAACAATCTTCAAGTATGGTTGGCCAATAATACCCATTCCTCCTATCATCCATTTCATCTTAAAAGCCGACTGATGCGCTCCACACAACCCTTCATGGATTTCACCCATCAAACTTTTAGCTTCATCATCACCTAAGCATCTAAGAAGAATCCCATCTATTGTTCAGTAGTAAAGCTCATCTTCGAGAAGTACATACTTGGTAGCTTGAAACCGGACACGCCTCTCAACCTTCTTGGATGGATTCTTCAAATAATCAATAATCTCTTTTCTCCAATCATCAACACTGATCACTGATATTGTATTCAATATAGGCTGATATCCCGAGCCATGCTGAGCCAACCGATTAGCCTCCTCATTATGCAATCGAGGAACATGCTCTAATCGGAAATCTTTGAATTCCCTTAATAGTTGCATACTCTTTTCGTAATAAGTTATCAGAACTTCACTTCGGCATTCATAACTTCCAGCTAATTGATTTATAACCAACATAGAATCTCTGAAGATCTCAACAGCATCAGCATGAACCTCTTTTAGTAACTCCAACCCTTTGATCAAAGCTTGATATTCGGCTTGATTATTTGTTGACGTAGCAACAATCGGCAAAGAGAATTCATATTTTCTTCCCTGAGGGGAAATTAACACTATGCCAATTCCTGCCCCCGGTCACACGTGGATCCATCAAAGAAGAGCGTCCAAGGCAAAATTTCCAAAGTCTCCACTGCACCGCTATGTCGAGTCATAAAATCGGCCATAATCTGTCCTTTAATCGCTTTAGTCGATTCATAACGCAGACCGAATTCCGACAGTGCCAAAATCTACTTACCGATCCTGCCACTCACAATTGGCATAGATAGCATATATCGGACCACATCATCTTTGCATATAACAGTGCATTCGGCCGATAACAAATAGTGCCTCAACTTAATGCATGAGAAATATAGGCATAAACATAATTTTTCAATAGCCGAATACCTGGTCTCAGCATCAATCAATCTTCTGCTTAAATAGTAAATCACACGCTCCTTCCCTTCAAATTCTGGAATCAAAGCCGAACCAATGACAATTCCATCGGTAGACAAATATAATCTGAAGGGCTTTCCTTGCTGAGGTGGAATCAATACTAGAGGATTTGTCAAATAATTCTTCATTTCATCCAGAGCCAACTGTTGCTCTTCCCCCATATAAATTCTTGATCGGCTTTTAATTTAAGTAAAGGACTGAAAGCACGAATTTTTCCAGATAAGTTGGAAATAAATCACCTGATAAAATTTATTTTGCCGATTAGAGATTGGAGTTCAGTCTTGTTAGTCGGAGCAACTATCTTGTTAATAGCATCAATAGATCTTCTGCTAATTTCAATTCCTCTTTGATGTACCATGAAACCAAGAAATTGCCCTGCCGATACACCAAATGCACACTTATTAGGATTCATTTTTAAACCTTGCTTCCTTGTGCACTCCAACACCTTTCGCAAATCGGCAAGATGCTTTGTGAAATCCCCAGACTTAACTACCACATCATCAATATAAATTTCCACGAGCTTGCCGATGAACTCATGAAAGATAAAATTCATAGCTCTTTGATTGGTAGCACCAGCATTTTTCAAGCCAAAGGTCATGACTATCCACTCAAACAATCCAACATGACCAGGACATCTAAATGCAGTCTTTGGAATGTCTTCCTCAGCCATGAATATCTGATTATATCCTGCATTGCCATCCATGAAGCTAATAACTCGATGTCCAGCTGCAGCATCAACTAGCAAATCGGCAACTGGCATTGGGTAGCCATCCATCGGTGTAGCCTTGTTAAGATTTCTAAAATCGATGCAAACTCGAAGCTTCCCATTTTTCTTGTAAACTGGAACAACATTGGAAATCCACTCGGCATACCGACACTGCTGAATAAATTTAGCTTCGATAAGTTTGGTTATTTCGGCCTTAATATCAGGAAGAATATTAGGATTACATCGGCGAGCTAGCTGCTGATGTGGTCGAAACCCAGACTTGATAGGCAACTGATGTTCAACAATAGATTGGTCTAAACCAGGCATCTCGGTATAATCCCAAGCAAAGCAATCTTTGTATTCCTTTAACAAATCAGTTAACTGTTGCTTACACTTAGAATTTAACTTAGCACTAATAAAAGTCAGTCTAGGCTTATCACCATTATCTATATCTACCTCTACTAAATCATCAGCCGATGTAAACCCCTGGCCTAATTTTCCATCATCGGCAAACTTATCCATTAAAACTCTTCATCAGAACCGACTGCTTGGATCGGTGGAATTTCATAAACGGCAACTTTGAGGAAATCTTTCTCCCAAATCTCCCCTGAGATACACCTGGTCCTTTCATAAGTGTCTGTTTCTGCCGATGCAATGACATAAGAAGAATCTCCCGGGACAATCTCAATCTTGTCACCTACCCACTGAACCAAGCATTGGTGCATTGTAGACGGGATGCAACAATTGGCATGAATCCAATCTCTCCCTAGCAGCAGATTATAAGCACCCTTTCCACTGATCACGAAGAAAGTTGTCGGTAAGGTTTTGCTGCCGATCGTCAACTCGACGCATATTGCCCCCTTAACCGGAGGCACATTTCCTTCAAAGTCTTTTAGCATCATATCGGTCTTGGTCAAATCTTGATCTCCTTTCCCAAGCTTCTGATAGACTGTGTATGGCATGATATTGATGGCGGCCCCACCGTCAACAAGTATCTTGGTCATTGGCTGCCCATCAACCCTTCCTTTGATGAATAAGGCTTTAAGATGCTGCCTTTCATTGTCGGCAGGCTTTTCAAAGATAGCCGTCATTGGATCCAGAGCCAACTGAGCTATCTAGTCGGAAAAATCTAGTTCCTCATCATCACTGGATGGAGCAAGAAACTCCATCAGCAACATAAATACCATGTTAACATCTGTCGATGGCCCTTTTCCCTTGGGATCCGGCTACCGCTGATCTCCAGATTCGCCAAGATTCTCTCCTTTGCTCAAGTCTTCTCGTCTTTCGCACTGCAACCTTCTTTTCTGTGTCCTAGTCAATCCTTCTGGACACCATGGAGGAAGTTGTGGCTGCCTTACTGATGGGCGACGATTTTCCCTTGACTCCATTCGATAGGTATTGGCATCCCTGCAAAATATGAACTCATCGGGAACCCAAGCATTTGCCATCTCTTCAAGCTCCTCTTGGTTCCTGGGAAAGTATCCAACACGGTCACCGAGTCTATCATGCACACTGAGCCTGCCCCCCAGCCGATCATGAACTGAACTTCTCCCCCTAATCGGCCCATTAAAATGTCGATCATCATTCTGATACTGTCGATTAGGTCTGTCATACCGATCATAACTATTGCACTCAGGATAGTCCCTAACAGTGGGCAATTTGATGTTCTGTTCCCAGCAATGGATAAAGAACGGGCAGTTCCAGTGATCTTTGTGCCGATTCCACTCCTGTCGGCGTTGATCCTCTTCTCGACGGTGATCCCCCTGTTGGCGCCGATACCGATCTTCACGTTGCTGCCAAGTCTCTCGATGTCTTCTATGAGTTATCACAATGCCAGATCGGGAAGGCCTTCCTGAGCTAGTTCCTTCCTGGATCAAACCCTTTCCTTTAGCATCGGTAGCAGTAATCTGATGCTGAGGATCCACCGATGCACTTCTTTCAGCTGCTTCTGACGTCAAGACCTTGGTCTTTCCCTTAGCATCCAACATATTTGTTGGGAAAGGATGTTGATCGATCTTCATCGGCTTCTGAGCTTTGGGATTATCAAACTTGATTCTCCCAGATTCTATAGCCAATTGCAGTTGTTGCCTAAAAACCTTGCACTCATTGGTGCTGTGAGATGTTGCATTGTGCCACTTGCAGTACTTCATCTTCTTTAATTCTTCAGCCGATGGAATCACATGATTGGGTGATAACTTAATCTGACCTTCCTGAAGTAGAAAGTCAAATATTCTATCGGCTTTGGTGATGTCAAATGCAAACTTTTCTAGCTCTTTATGCCCAAAAGGGCAAGACATCGGCTTCTTATTTTTTACCCACTCTGCTAAGCCGAGGACTGGTTCCTCATCAGAATCTGAGCTTGCTGCCTCATCGACAAATGACACCTTTTTATTCCACGCTCTCTTAGGTTCAAAAGGCTTAATATCTTGGTCAGAAATCCTCTGCACCAAATGACAGACTCTCGAACTCTTGAGAAGCGTACTTGTCCCTGATATGTGGCAACAGTCCCTGAAAAGCCAAATCAGCTAGCGGCCGATCATCTAGAACCAGGCTATAGCATTTGTTCTAGACTTCCCGCAACCTCTGCACAAAACTTTCAACCGATTCATCATTGCGTTGCTTCAACCTGACTAAATCGGTAATTTTCTTCTCATGAACCCCAGAGAAGAAATACTTGTGGAACTGTTTCTCTAGATTGGCCTAAGTGATCACTGAGTTGGGAGGTAACGAAATAAACCAAGTAAAAGCCGATCCAGATAAAGATGATGAGAACAAACGAACCCTTAACTCATCTCTGTTAGCAGCTTCCCCACACTGCATGATGAACCTATTGACATGCTCCATAGTCGATGTATCATCCTGTCCAGAAAACTTAGTGAAATCCGGTACCTTGTACCGATTTGGAAGAGGAATTAAATCATATGCAGGAGGATACAGTGTCCTATAAGAGTAAGTGTTGACCTTGGGTTTTATCCTAAATTGGTCTCTCATCACTTCAGCTATCTTATCGACCCAATAAGCATCGGCATCTTGCCGATGAGGCGGCTGTGGATCTGGCACCTGATGATATGTCTCCACGTGTCTCTGAGGTGCACGATCTGCATGGAACACCAGGTTAATCATCTGACCCCCAATCTGCTGACCAAGATTCATCGGCTGATTGATCAACCCTTGATTCCGAAACCTAGGATGGATTTGGCCTTGTTGAAACCCTAGAGCCTGATGATTCTGCTGAAGCATCTGCAGAAAGACTAACTGTCCCGTCCATCCACTGTTAGCATTCATCGACATAAGCCCTGCCGATGACTGGTAATTGGTCATCATCATTGAATTGACGTACCCTGGCTGTGTCATAAACCTCTGTTGCGTCAGCATTGAATCTGCCGATCCATTAGGCATCTGGAACGTTGGAGCTTGAGAATTCCTAGTGTAAGGTCTTGCAGTAGTAGTCGTAGTATACTGGGGACTCTGATTCATCGGCAGATTTGGAGGTGCCGATGCCATAGGAGCCTTGCCTATCAAATCAACCACTTGAGATGTTTCAGGAGCCTTTGCCATCAAATTTGGGGGCATACCATAACCCCACCAGTTAGGAGGAACAGAACCTGACATTGCTGATGCCAATAGATCTGTAGCAAGCTTGACTGACTTGTCTGATGTTGATGGATTGGTTGTCATTGGTGTAGATTGTGCATTAGTGATCCCTAATGTGCTTGGAGGAGAAGTAACTTTTGTACCCGTAACGGCTGTAGTAGCCGATGGAGCCGAGACCAATGATGACCCTGGCTGATGATAGGCAGGACCCACATAATTCGGTGGCAATTGTCCTTCCTTGAAAGTTCTAGCCACGGCATTGAAAACCGTGTTGGACAGCACACTAGCTTCATTGATCAAGGCACGGTTAATAGCATTGTCAACCATGTCTTGAAGTTTTCCAGGATTGGCTTCAAAAGTAATCTGCCGAGGTGTCAGCAATTCTTCTTTTTGGATCACCTCACCACTCCTGTTGATACTGAAGGATTTCAAGCATTGCTGCTTGTACTCCTTCATGGCTTTTGCCATGGCTTGCTTCTGCTCATCTCTGAGATTGGCTTCCGTCACGGGGATGACGTTCTCCAAGTCGAAATCGGTATTCGACATGTTGATCTTGATCTTGATTCTTTCCCACCGGGTGTGCCAAAAGATGTGTTGATGCAAAAGCTGATCTGCAAACACAAAGGGCTAATACCCGATTCAAACGTTAAGGCGTGCCAACCGATTTGACCTTACAATCGATGAAGGTGGTAACTCGAACACTTTGGTCCCGACAACAGCGATGCGCTCGGATGTCACGGCCAAGAGGTGCTCACGCGGAACTTGAGAACACGCCGAGCTTAAGTCGACGAATTCCTAAGAACTCGTAATAAAAGAGAAAATATGACGAAATCGTCGGAAAGTAAGTACTGGAATATGAGTAAAACTTGTGTTTGATTGATTGATAGATTGTCATTACATTGCCCTAGGGTCTACATTTATACCCTGTCCAAAGAGCTACAACCAGACACGACTAGGACTCAAATTCCAAATTAGACGGAAACTGTATACAAAACGAACTCTAATAACTAAGGAAAAACATTAAACTACCCCCGTGACTGATCGGGACACCATCATGAATCAATCGACAACTTCCGTGCTGCTCTTCAGAGTCATCGGCAGATTACCCGTCTACAGTCATCGGCGAACAACAGCATCGGTCATCGGCACGAATACATCACCACTCCTGGACTTGGTCATATCCGATCATTTCCCATCGGCAGCCACCTTCATCGGCAACTTCCCTGTAGACTAGTTACCGTTGCTTCATCTCCCGATCTATACTTTATTAACCCCAGGTATGCATCAAAAGATACGTGTCCAAAAACGGTGTCAACACACGTGCAAGGACCTGGTGCGAGAGCTGGGTCAAAACCGGCCTCAGACCGTCGACGAACTGATGGTTATGGTGGCGAACTACGCTGTGGGCGAGGAAGCGGTCGGTGCTTTCTTTAACCACGAAGGAAGCAAAGGGAAGGCGCCGGTGGACGATGACGAGGGCCCTAGCCGAGGGTCTAAGAAGATCAAGAAGAAGAAGAAAGCGCGACCGTTCAAGCGGGAGGCTCTCGATGATGATTTCATCGCCACAGTAGAGCGCAAAAAGCCTCGAGGTCCCCCAGAGGGGGTCGTCTTCGACAAGATGCTGAAAGAACCCTGCCCTTATCACAAGGGGGGCAAACCACAAGCTCGAAGATTGTCGCATGCTGAAAAAGTACTTCGACAGCCTAGGGCTGAAGAAGGACGACCAAAGGAAAGACAAGAGCGACGACAAAGGGGAGACAAGGAAGATGAAGGCTTCCCCGCCGTCCATGACTGTTACATGATCTACGGTGGACCCACGACGCAGCTCACCGCGAGGCAGCGCAAGAGGGAGCACCGTGAGGTCTTCGCAGCGAGGATGGCTGTACCCCAGTACCTTAACTGGTCAAGCACTCCCATCACATTCAACCGAGATGACCATCCCGATAGGGTGGTCGCTCCCGTCGTCTACCCACTTGTCATCGATCCCATTATCATCAACACCAGACTCTCGTAGGTACTGATGGATGGCGGCAGCAGCCTGAACATCATTTACCTCGAGACCCTCGACCTCCTCAGCATCGAAAGGGCGCGGCTCCAGCCAAGCGTGGGCGGCTTCCATGGCGTTGTGCCTGGAAAAAAGGCACTGCTGGTGGGTCGAATCGACCTGCCGGTCTGTTTCGGCACGGCGGCCAACTTTAGGAAGGAAACTCTCACCTTTGAAGTGGTTGGATTTCGCGGCACATACCACGCCATCATCAGATGATCGGGCTACACTAAGTTCATGGCTATCCCCAACTACACCTACCTAAAGCTAAAGATGCCTGGGCCAAATGGAGTTATCACCATTAGCTCCTCCTACGAGCACGCATACGAGTACGACGTCGAGTGCGTCGAGTATGGAGAAGTTGTCGAGAACTCTACCAAACTCGCCTCGAAGCTCAAGGCCCTTGCAGCTGAAGCTCGAGAGCCCAAGCGTCACACGGACAGCTTCGAACCAGCGGTGGGCACGAAGAAGATCCCGCTCGACCCCAACGGTTCCAACGACAAGGCGTTGACGATCAGCGCCGACCTCGACCCCAAATAGGAAGTCATGCTCATCGACTTTCTCCATGCAAATGCAGATATGTTTGCATAGAGTCCTTTGGATATGCCTGGCATACCGAGGGAAGTCGCCAAGCACTCCTTGGAGATTCGAACCAGCTCCAAACCAGTGAAGCAACGATTACGTCGCTTCGACGAGGAGAAGCGCAAGATCATTGGCGAGGAGATCCACAAGCTTTTGACGGTCGGATTCATCAAGGAGGTTCACCATCCCGACTGGTTAGCAAATCCTGTATTAGTTAAGAAAAAGAATGGGAAAAAGAGGATGTGTGTCGATTACACGAGTTTGAATAAAGCATGTCCAAAGGTTCCTTTTCCTTTACCACGCATCGACCAAATTGTTGATTCTACTGCGGGATGTTGTTGGGTATTCTTAACATCATTACCAAAAGTAGACTAAGTTCTCTAAATCTAGTAACGGTGCCAAAAATGCCAAACCTATCCCCCACACCACTTAAGCCAAGTTATCATCCCCAGCATGATATAAGAGACGCGGTATTGAAATATGCAATTGCTCTTCTAAATAAATAATGAATGGGATCTGCAAGCGCACAGATTAATACCGATGTAGCATTTTAACCGGGAAGTATTCCAGGTATCGTTATTTATATTTTTACCACTGGGAAGGGATTAGCAATCATCACTATTGATTACAGAATAGAATATGAGATTGAGCATCTATCATTGCATGTATAATTGAGAACATTATATCTAACTCTTCATACAGGGATAATTGTCACATAAAAGATATATGAAATAATAATAGTGACAAGGATAACTAATCTGATCTAGCCACATAATAAATATGATAAGCACCTCAATTAGATACTCTAGAAAGTCATTAGCATGGTATTAGAACGAACTACAAGAATATTCCCTAAGTTATTCTCAACTATATAGTCTAGCATTATCATAATTAGTGCAAGCATACTTAGCAATCATTGTGAGACAAGACTACGCCCATGCATAGTGATATTAGCAAGGAATATGAGAATAATAGCAATCACTCCCCTGTAATAATGTTGCTCTGCCAGCCCAATACATGAGAGGGGGACTATATAAGAATCAATGAAGCTGTCACTATCACGAACCACCCCACGATCTGGCATATTGGGTACAATCGCAGATAAATACGGTATAAGCACCACGCCTACACAATATCTATCATTTACCCATGGATCCGATGGATAAACGTTATACGATCCTAAGCATGTATATAGATCGAATCTAACTAAGCCAAGTACATAACTATGATAAACTAAGAACAATATAATCTTGAGTATAAGCAAGTAGAGCAAAGTCATAAGCAATATATTGAAGTAGAACAAAGTCATATTCATAATATTGAAGAACAAAGATAATTAGAAAGTAATTAGAAGCACAATTAGAGAATTACCAAGAATCCTCTTGGCAGATCCGGAAACCAATCGAAGATTGACTCCTTCTAGTTCTAATCCTATGTAGCTATGCTAATCTAGATATCTAATTGATGTGGTGGCCCTAATCTTGATCAGAGGCTTCATCTCCCTTGAGAATAATGAATTAGGGTTGAGAGGCTCTCTCCTCCAGGGGCCAGGGGGTCTGGTTTTATAGTCCCTTCAAGTGAATATGGGCCGTTGGATCAAACCGACATAGATTGTATGGTTTAGATTCATCCTTTAGGTCGGTGGAAATCTCCCATGAAGCAGAGTCCTGATTGGACTCAGGGAGGGGGCGGGCGCCCAGGGCAGGAGGGCGGGCGCCCTGCCTCTGGCCCCGTTTCGCCTCCGCTTCGGTCTCGTGGCTTATGGAGTCTTCTAGATGTAAGATAATTGCGCGGCACGTTAATATCTCTATGTAATCCCGACGTGTGGGCCTTTCTTCCGTATTTCTTGATAACCCCCTACAGAAATAGACAAACACCAAAACTTGTGGAATTCTGTCAGATAAAACCCTAAGTCTAGATCTTGATTTCATTTGGATCCTTTTCTTTATTTATTTGATACTTAAGGACCGTCAACAAACTCCCCCAAGCTTACCTCTTGCTCGTCCCTAAGCAAGGATAGACTCAGCTATGGATCATAAGTTGTTACAATATTTTTAAAAATTGACGGTACACATGCTTTTTAAAAAAGATCTCATCTCTGAGTTAGAGTAAACTGTCAAGACTTAAAACTTACTTACTTTACCTTCACCATGGGACTTGTAACTGTCACTTCTGTCTTGAGTGGTTAAAAGATAGAACTGTCTGGCCAAGTGTCATGTCTCTTATTCTTGATCAGCTATAACTCTGGAGTTTTTGCAGATTTTCAAATAAAACTCAGAGATTCCTTGTATGACTCTCTTAAATCTCTCTTTTGTGGTATTTCTGGATCCTTACCAAGGCAGTGATGGTATATGCCTTCTCTCAAGATATGTGGTATTTATGGTATAAAGCATAGTGACATTGTCTTCTCTCTCACCCTACTCTAATAAGACTTTTATATCTGGAGCTCATAGGTGGGAGATAAAGTATACATACTTACAAGACATTTATTGTATAGTCAAACCATGGATCCAAAGAAACAAATCAATAAGCCAAATCAAGATGTGCATGTGTGGCGAATGAATGGTGTATGGTGGAAGTCTAATTCTACTTTGCTCTTTGAGGGAATACAGACCTTCCTTGCTTTTGAAACTTTATGAGGAGAATGAGATGCTCTTCTTTTTATTTTCTTTTCTCTCAGGTGGGTATCTTGTACCCCTAATTCTACTGTCGGACACTTGTCCATTTTTACCTCTCGTCTCACTTTTTCTTTCTTTCGAGGTTCAGAGCACTTGCTCCTTTTTATTTTCTCGTATTATTTTTTTCTCTCTTTTTTTTTATAAGCACTCATCTCTTGAGATAATATAGCAAGTGGTAGTAACAAGATAACTTGAGCATTTATTTCACGTGGGAAAAACATGAATATTTTTGGTTATTCTCTCCCGGATTAGGAGTAGAATATTTTTGGGTGATTCTGGAGATGGAAATGGATGGATATATGTGGATGGTACTTCCGGAGTAGAAGTAGCATATATGAGTGAACGTGCAAGTGAATCTTGATTTAACCACATGACAAGTTCCTAAGGGTCTACACAGCTTGACCACACTCAATGCTCATAAGTAGTAAATATTAAATGTGTGGCTCAAAGTCTAGCAAGCATGTATATATGGCTGTGGTAGGAATTTAAACTCTCATCATACAGGAACTCATCATGCAACATTTTAAAGATTTTCAAAGATAAAATTCTCCAGAATTCTAGCATCTCTAGGAACAGATAAACAGAAGCTCAACCTTCCCATATCGTATCCGTTAACAACTTAGACTTCAGATCAAGTTTTCATCCCATAAGTTTAGGTTTAGAGCAAGCTTTAAATTATAACAGTTATGTCTAAACTTGAGAGAGAACTTAAAATGTGCAAATTAGGCAGAGCAACTATTCATCATATCCATGCTTAAGTTTTATTTAGATACAGATTAGCATAGCCACTTTATTTATTTATTAAACACACTAAGCAAAAGATATATATATATATAAGCACAAACTCTTTATTTGGTTTTCCATAGTTTATGTGTATTTATATTCTAAAATAATATAAGTATAAAGATAGATAGAAATACTTATCGAGATAAATGGGGGTGCTCTCCCCCAAGCTGAATTTTGACGTAATTTCCCTTGATGTAGCTAGCAGGTGGCAGAGGTGTATTTGAAAGTCAGCAGCATTCTGACAGCGATTAGAATGTCCTCCGTCTGCCAGTCTTCTTGATTCTTAAATTCTGTGGAGTTCAAATGGACAACAAAGCTTGTGGAACTGGTTAAGTGTTAGCATAAATATCTAGCCTTTATCATGTTGAGACTCCTTAATAAATATTACTTCCTGTTTTTATATTTTTATTTTTTATAGAGCAGAAAAATAATTATTTTATTTTTATGCCACCACAGTGAATGTACTTATGGGTTTTATGCCGCTCGTCTACTCACATGGGGCTTACTGTTTTTCACATTTTTATTTTCTTTTATTTTTAAGATAGTATGAACATGATTAACTAAGTAAACTATTTAAAATAATTGAAAGGGAAAGGATAACGACCAAGTTTACCTCTTGGCAATGCGTTCGGTGTTTTTAAGTCCTCCGAACGGGACTCTCCAATTAATCATCCTGAGGTTCGTTGGGTGGCGTAG
This sequence comes from Sorghum bicolor, assembly GCF_000003195.3. Taxonomy (NCBI): domain Eukaryota; kingdom Viridiplantae; phylum Streptophyta; class Magnoliopsida; order Poales; family Poaceae; genus Sorghum; species Sorghum bicolor. The sequence continues at coordinate 35,188,281 of NC_012879.2, forward strand.
TCGGTACTTCTGGCAGCGCCTCCTCTTCATGTATAGTTATCTTCGTTTTCCATACCTGACTCGGTGTCTCAGTCTCCTCTGGATAATTCTGTTTAAACTCAACGTCTTCTGATCTTATCACTTCTCCTTCGTAGTCTGCCCATCCGTCCTTGATGATCCGCCTCCTCTGGTTGCGGTTGCGTCGCTTTCTGACCTGCTTAGATTCTTCAACGATATAGTTAGGGTCAGTAAAATAACGGCGTACCTTCTCTGAGGGTTGGTGCATATGGACTTCTCCGGTTCCAATGTAGATAATTGCTTTAACCGTGCTGAGGAACGGTCTTCCAAGGATGATGGGAGGATCATATTCATCTTCTCCCATGTCAATAACTTGAAAGTCTGTGTAGACAAAGTGATCGTCTATTTTGACTGGGACATCAGTTACTATTCCTTTAACTTCTCAAAATGTCTGATCTGCCATCTGGAGCTGAATGTATGTTGGTCTTAGGGGCATGGTTCCGACAAGAGCCGATAGGTGACTGCGGCCATTATGTTGACGCCTGATCCAATGTCACAAGTTGCCTGGTAGAAGTTGTATCCATTTATGGACCAGTAGATGCTTGGCATTCCTGGGTCGTCCTTCTTGGTCAAAAGTGGTGACTTAAGTTGATGATCTTGGCCTCCATGAACTACAGTGACCATCTTAGCTGACTCGGTCCACACTCGCTTGTTCCTGTTCCTCCTGTTGGTCCTCTTCCTTGACTCACGTTTGGATTGATCTGGAATTTGTGTAGTCTTGTTCTTGAAGAAAAATGTCTCCTTCCTCCCTTTGACATAGAAACTGATCTTGGCAGCACTAGCGTAGATGATAGCTCCCGTGGTGTTCAAGAATGGCCTCCCTAGGATGATTGGTGCTCTCTCATCATTTCCGGTCTCTACCACTGCGAAGTCTGCTAGAGCATATAAGGTACCAACTCGGACGCAAAGGTTCTTAAATATTCCCTTTGGAAAAGTTATCGTCTGATCTGCAAACTGCAAACACATGGTTGTCTCTAATAAAGGATATGTAAAGAATTTTTCATAGAGTACCATGGGTATAATGTTGACGCTAGAGCCAAAGTCGCAGAGTGCTTCTGGAACGTCCACCATGCCGATGGAGATCGGGATGACGGGGCGTCCTGGATCGCCTCTCTTGACCGGCACAAGGTCAGTAGAGAATTCAGTGACGGGGTTACTCCAATTACCTGCATCAAACATGTCTACAAGATTTGCAGATTCTAATCCTTCCAGTTGTGATGGTATACCGGGGTTAGTAGTAGGAACAGCAGCAGCTATTTGATTTAACTAAGATTCAATCATTTTATTAAAGCTAATTTGATTCTTGATGGCAGTAGAGAAATTATCCATTCTATTATTTATATTTTCTAGCATTTTATCATTAGATGCCAATTTCTTAGATAGGTTATCCATTAGCTTTCCTTGATTAGACACTAACTCTTTCAAAGGTGGAAAATTATTATTATTGTTGTAAGAATTGTTACCTTGATAATTACCTGAGTATTTAGGCCTCTGTTGATTCCAACCTTGATTTTGTTGAGGACGGTTGTAGTAGTTGTTGTTGTTGTTGTTGATGTAGTTCACATCCTCAAGTATCTCAGGGCAGTGGTTGCCTGAGTGTCCAGTATCTCCACACTCCTCACAAGTCATGTGAGAGTCGTAGATGTGCATAACTTCTTTCTTGTCTCCAGCTCTATCGCCGAGCTTCTTCATGAGCAGGTCTAGCTTTGCAGACAGCATGTCTACCTCCTTCAGCTGATGCATACCTCCACCTCTCTTGCGTGTCTGGGTCCTCTCTTCATTCCAGCTTTGATTGGACGCCATCTTCTCCACAAGAGCTGTAGCTTGTGGTATGGTAAGTGATAAGAATGCTCCTCCGGCTGCAGCATCCATGGTTTCTCGGGCACTGTTACCGAGCCCATGATAAAATGTCTGCATCAATAGCCAACTCTCCATTCCATGATGGGGACATTCTAGGATGTAGTCTTGGAAGCGCTCCCATGCTTCTGGAATGGATTCATCATTTTGTTGCTAAAAACTTGTAATCTTCCCACGGAGAGCATTGGTCTTGCCCATGGGAAAGAACTTTGCTAGGAAGTATGTTGAGCAGAGTCCCCATGTAGTATTCTTCTCCTTTGTAGCGTAGAACCACTGCTTCACTCTTCCTAACAGTGAGAATGGGAAGAGGTGAAGTAGTATAGCATCTTTGGAAACTCCTGATATGGTGAATGTGTTGCAAATCTCTAGGAAGTGTTGTAAATGAGCACTAGCATCTTCGTGTGCCTTCCCACAGAACTGGTTGGATTGCACCATGTTGATAAGTCCAGGCTTGAGCTCAAAGTTACCATCGATCTCTGCAGCAGGTCCAGTGCGGATGTTGTCCATAGTGGGAGCTGAGAACTCGCGGATTGATTTGTTCACCATGGCTTCGAACTCTGAAGACAAGTTCCGGTGATCTTCTTGATTGGATGAAGCTTCTTGCTGAAGTGTTGACGATCTTTTCTTGAGGTTGGCTCCCGCCTTCTTGAATAATGCTTCGGGATTGTCAACAAAATTTCCTGGAAGATGTCTTCTATTCATACATTCCCCTGCATAAGATAAAATAGAAAAATATCGGGGTAAAACTGTATGAGAGAATAGATAAGCTCAATCACATTAGTGATGCGAATGATAACTCAAAATCTTTTATTCTATTCCTGATTATTAATCAACCTTCCCCGGCAACGGCGCCAAAAATGCTTCTTGGGTATTCTTAACATCATTACCAAAAGTAGACTAAGTTCTCTAAATCTAGTAACGGTGCCAAAAATGCCAAACCTATCCCCCACACCACTTAAGCCAAGTTGTCATCCCCAGCATGATATACTAGACGCGCTATTGAAATATGCAATTGCTCTTCTAAATAAATAATGAATGGGATCTGCAAGCGCACAGATTAATACCGATGTAGCATTTTAACCGGGAAGTATTCCAGGTATCGTTATT